>NC_091282.1:849971934-850271934 GCF_032444005.1 Ranitomeya imitator
TTTGATAGGTTTAGGGATTGCGGTCTGCAGAGTTCCCACGTCTCAGAGCTCATTCTATTATTTTGGGTTATTGTCAGTTCACTGTATGTGCTCTGACCTTCATGTCCATTGTGATTCTGAATTGCCTTTCATAACAGTACAGGAAGCCAAAAGTGCTAATGATTCTCAATTTTTTCATTGCACTGTGTTTTGTCTTTTTTTTCCCCTAGACATTTGGTTGGTTCAGGACACAGGTGTAGCAATGGACATTAAAGGTCTGTCTTCATGTGTGGATCAGCTCACGGCAAGAGTTCAAAATATTCAAGATTTTGTGGTCCAGAATTCTTTGCTTGAACCGAGAATTCCTATTCCAGATTTGTTTTTTGGAGATAGAACTAAATTTCTGAGTTTCAAAAATAATTGTAAACTATTTCTGGCTTTGAAACCTCGCTCTTCTGGTGACCCAATTCAACAGGTTAGGATCGTCATTTCTTTTTTGCGTGGCGACCCTCAGGACTGGGCGTTTTCTCTTGCGTCAGGAGATCCTGCATTGAGTAATATCGATGCGTTTTTCCTGGCGCTTGGGTTGCTGTACGATGAGCCTAATTCAGTGGATCAGGCAGAAAAAAATTTGCTGGCTCTTTGTCAGGCTCAGGATGAGATAGAGGTATATTGTCAGAAATTTAGAAAGTGGTCAGTGCTCAATCAATGGAATGAATCTGCGCTGGCAGCAATATTCAGAAAGGGTCTCTCTGAAGCCCTTAAGGATGTCATGGTGGGATTTCCTATGCCTGCTGGTTTGAATGAGTCTATGTCTTTGGCCATTCAGATCGGTCGACGCTTGCGTGAGCGTAAACCTGTGCACCATTTGGCGGTATTACCTGAGCTTAAACCTGAGCCTATGCAGTGTGATAGGACCTTGACCAGAGTTGAACGGCAAGAACATAGACGTCTGAATGGTCTGTGTTTCTACTGTGGTGATTCCACTCATGCTATCTCTGATTGTCCTAAGCGCACTAAGCGGTTCGCTAGGTCTGCCACCATTGGTACTGTACAGTCAAAATTTCTTCTGTCCGTTACCTTGATCTGCTCTTTGTCATCATATTCTGTCATGGCATTTGTGGATTCAGGCGCTGCCCTGAATTTGATGGACTTGCAATATGCTAAGCGTTGTGGGTTTTTCTTGGAGCCCTTGCAGTGTCCTATTCCATTGAGAGGAATTGATGCTACGCCTTTGGCCAAGAATAAGCCTCAATACTGGACCCAGCTGACCATGTGCATGGCTCCTGCACATCAGGAGGTTATTCGCTTTCTGGTGTTGCATAATCTGCATGATGTGGTCGTGTTGGGGTTGCCATGGCTACAAGCCCATAATCCAGTATTAGATTGGAAATCCATGTCGGTGTCCAGCAGGGGTTGTCAGGGGGTACATGGTGATGTTCCATTTCTGTCAATTTCGTCATCCACTCCTTCTGAGGTCCCAGAGTTCTTGTCTGATTACCGGGATGTATTTGATGAGCCCAAGTCCAATACCCTACCTCCGCATAGGGATTGTGATTGTGCTATCAATTTGATTCCTGGTAGTAAATTCCCAAAAGGTCGATTGTTTAATTTGTCCGTGCCTGAGCACACCGCTATGCGCAGTTATGTGAAGGAATCCCTGGAGAAGGGGCATATTTGCCCGTCATCGTCGCCATTAGGAGCAGGGTTCTTTTTTGTAGCCAAGAAGGATGGTTCGCTGAGACCTTGTATAGATTACCGCCTTCTTAATAAGATCACGGTTAAATTTCAGTACCCCTTGCCATTGTTATCTGATCTGTTTGCCCGGATTAAGGGGGCTAGTTGGTTCACAAAGATAAATCTTCGTGATGCGTATAATCTGGTGCGAATTAAGCAAGGTGATGAATGGAAAACTGCATTTAATACGCCCGAGGGTCATTTTGAGTATCTCGTGATGCCGTTCGGACTTGCCAATGCTCCATCAGTGTTTCAGTCCTTTATGCATGACATCTTCCGAGAGTACCTGGATAAATTCCTGATTGTGTACTTGGATGACATTTTGATCTTCTCGGATGATTGGGAGTCTCATGTGAAGCAGGTCAGAACGGTTTTTCAGGTCCTGCGTGCTAATTCTTTGTTTGTGAAGGGATCAAAGTGTCTCTTTGGTGTGCAGAAGGTTTCATTTTTGGGGTTCATCTTTTCCCCTTCTACTATCGAGATGGATCCTGTTAAGGTCCAAGCCATCCATGATTGGACTCAGCCGACATCTCTGAAAAGTCTGCAAAAGTTACTGGGCTTTGCTAATTTTTATCGTCGCTTCATCTGCAATTTTTCTAGTATTGCTAAACCATTGACCGATTTGACCAAGAAGGGTGCTGATGTGGTCAATTGGTCTTCTGCTGCTGTGGACGCTTTTCAAGAGTTGAAGCGTTGTTTTTCTTCTGCCCCTGTGTTGTGTCAACCAGATGTTTCTCTTCCGTTCCAGGTCGAGGTTGATGCTTCTGAGATTGGAGCAGGGGCTGTTTTGTCGCAGAGAGGTTCTGGTTGCTCAGTGATGAAACCATGTGCTTTCTTTTCCAGGAAGTTTTCGCCTGCTGAGCGTAATTATGATGTGGGCAACCGAGAGTTGCTGGCCATGAAGTGGACATTCGAGGAGTGGCGTCATTGGCTTGAAGGAGCTAAGCATCGCATGGTGGTATTGACTGATCATAAGAACTTGACTTATCTCGAGTCTGCCAAGCGCTTGAATCCTAGACAAGCTCGTTGGTCGTTGTTTTTTGCCCGTTTTGACTTTGTGATTTCGTACCTTCCGGGCTCTAAAAATGTGAAGGCGGATGCTCTGTCTAGGAATTTTGTACCCGACTCTCCGGGTTTATCTGAGCCGGCGGGTATCCTCAAGGAAGGAGTAATTGTGTCTGCCATCTCCCCTGATTTGCGGCGGGTGCTGGAAAAATTTCAGGCTAATAAACCTGATCGTTGCCCAGCGGAGAAGCTGTTTGTCCCTGATAGGTAGACGAATAGAGTTATCTCTGAACTTCATTGTTCGGTGTTGGCTGGTCATCCTGGAATCTTTGGTACCAGAGAGTTAGTGGCTAGATCCTTTTGGTGGCCCTCTCTGTCGCGGGATGTGCGTGCTTTTGTGCAGTCCTGTGGGATTTGTGCTCGGGCTAAGCCCTGCTGTTCTCATGCCAGTGGGTTGCTTTTGCCCTTGCCGGTCCCGAAGAGGCCTTGGACACATATCTCTATGGATTTTATTTCTGACCTTCCCGTTTCTCAAAAGATGTCAGTCATTTGGGTGGTCTGTGATCGCTTTTCTAAGATGGTCCATCTGGTACCCTTGTCTAAATTGCCTTCCTCCTCTGATTTGGTGCCTTTGTTCTTCCAGCATGTGGTTCGTTTGCATGGCATTCCAGAGAATATTGTTTCTGACAGAGGTTCCCAGTTTGTTTCGAGGTTTTGGCGAGCCTTTTGTGGTAGGATGGGCATTGACTTGTCTTTTTCCTCGGCTTTCCATCCTCAGACTAATGGCCAGACCAAGCGAACCAATCAGACCTTGGAAACATATCTGAGGTGCTTTGTTTCTGCTGATCAGGATGACTGGGTGTCCTTTTTGCCTTTGGCTGAGTTCGCCCTTAATAATCGGGCCAGCTCGGCTACCTTGGTTTCACCGTTTTTCTGCAATTCTGGGTTCCATCCTCGTTTCTCTTCTGGACAGGTTGAGTCTTCGGACTGTCCTGGTGTGGATACTGTGGTGGACAGGTTGCAGCAGATTTGGACTCAGGTAGTGGACAATTTGACCTTGTCCCAGGAGAAGGCTCAACTTTTCGCTAATCGCAGACGCCGTGTGGGTCCCCGACTTCGTGTTGGGGATCTGGTTTGGTTATCTTCTCGTCATATTCCTATGAAGGTTTCCTCTCCTAAGTTTAAACCTCGTTTTATTGGTCCGTATAGGATTTCTGAGGTTCTTAATCCTGTGTCTTTTCGTCTGACCCTTCCAGATTCTTTTTCCATACATAACGTATTCCATAGGTCATTGTTGCGGAGATACGTGGCACCTATGGTTCCATCTGTTGAGCCTCCTGCCCCGGTTTTGGTGGAGGGGGAGTTGGAGTATATTGTGGAGAAGATTTTGGATTCTCGTGTTTCAAGACGGAAACTCCAGTATCTGGTTAAATGGAAGGGTTATGCTCAGGAGGATAATTCCTGGGTTTTTGCCTCTGATGTCCATGCTCCCGATCTTGTTCGTGCCTTTCATGTGGCTCATCCTGGTCGGCCTGGGGGCTCTGGTGAGGGTTCGGTGACCCCTCCTCAAGGGGGGGGGGTACTGTTGTGAATTCTGTGGCAGAGTTCACTCCTGTGGTCACAAGTGGTACTTCGGCTGATTCTCTCTGGGATCTTCCGTTTGTGGAGGAATTTGGTACTGCGGCTTCTGAGTTTCCTCCCTCAGGTGATCTGGTGAGCTCGTTTGCTTCTTCTCTACTTAACTCCACCTGATGCTTTGATCTATGCTTCCTGTCAATGTTTCAGTGTGGGACTTGTTTTTTCCCTGGATCATTCCTGTGGCCTGCTGCTCTGCAAAGCTAAGTTTTGCTTATGTTATTTTGTTGCTATTTTTCTGTCCAGCTTGCTTTATTGGTTTTTCTCGCCTGCTGGAAGCTCTGAGACGCAGAGGGACCACCTCCGTACCGTTAGTCGGTGCGGAGGGTCTTTTTGTCCCCTCTGCGTGGTTTTTTATAGGTTTTTGTGCTGACCGCAAAGTTATCTTCCCTATCCTCGTTCTGTTCAGCTAGTCGGGCCTCACTTTGCTAAATCTGTTTCATCTCTGTTTGTGTTTTCATCTTACTCACAGTCATTATATGTGGGGGGCTGCCTTTTCCTTTGGGGAATTTCTCTGAGGCAAGGTAGGCTTATTTTTCTATCTTCAGGATTAGCTAGTTTCTCAGGCTGTGACGAGGCGCCTAGGTTCTGGTCAGGAGCGCTCCACGGCTACCTTTAGTGTGGTTTGATAGGTTTAGGGATTGCGGTCTGCAGAGTTCCCACGTCTCAGAGCTCGTTCTATTATTTTGGGTTATTGTCAGTTCACTGTATGTGCTCTGACCTTCATGTCCATTGTGATTCTGAATTGCCTTTCATAACACATACCTCCAGTTAGACTCTGGACACGAGGCAGCTGTCCCAGTGGGACAAACGGACGAGCAGGGTTAACAGATGTCGTAGAGCTGACCGGTGGGTTCCAGGTGTACGGATAGGAGCTGGAACAGGTGGTACTGGCATTGTCCAGAAGTATGGATGGCTGAATGTTGGGACATGACAGAACTGGTGTAGACAGAACGGATGTTGTCCAGGATAGCCGGGTAACAGGTAGCTGACAGTCTGCGGAGACAAACAGTGTAAGCGGAGCACTGGCAGAACCTTTCAGAAGCTAAAGCACACACTAGCAGAAACCGAAAGCTAGCAACAAAGGATACTTGTTGTTTCGGCACCTTTCCAATTGCGGAAAGGCTAGAAATAGTAATCACTAACATGCCATTGGTCAGAAGTACTTTTTGAAAAATGCGTGCTGTCTCTTTAAGAGACCGGGAGTGTGCGTATGATCTAAACACTCTACCCGGGACCCTGCTGGCTGTGCGCCAGGAAGCAGGGGGAAGAGAGAAAGCAGAGGCTGCAGCAGGACAGCGTGGGGCCGGCACAGAGTGGGAGTCCCGACGGGGACCCCGCGAAAGTTCAGGACCGGGTGTAGCCATATCCCCCTCTTTACATCCCCTCTTTTACAAGCCTGCGTAGAATATTTTCAGTAAGGGAGGGGCCTGGATATTCTCTTTAGACTCCCATGACCTCTCCTCGGGACCAAAGCCCCTCCAATCCACCAAATAATAGGTCTTACCCCTTATTCTCTTAGTGGCCAAGATATTTTCTACCTCAAAGACATCCTCCTCACTGACGGGATCAGGAGTGGATCCTGGGTCTTTAAAGAAGGAGCTTAAAACTACTGGTTTCAGGAGGGAAACATGGAAAGAGGCACACGTAGAGAAGCAGGCAATTTCAATTTGTACGAGACTGCGTTGATCTGTTTCAAGACTTCAAAAGGACAAATGAAGCAGGGACCCATTTTTTAGGAGGGCACCTTCAGACGGATGTACCTGGAGGAGAGCCACACCTTATCTCCGGGCCGAAAGATTGGAACATCCAGGCGTTTTATATCCGCATGCCTTTTCATACATTGTGAGGCTTTCTCCAAGGCGACCTTGATGTCCTTCACACTTTCGAGAATTCCTTTGTAAAGGTGTCAGCTGCAGGGATGCCTGAAGGCCCAGAGATGGGAAGAGGAACCCTGGGTTGGAGTCCAAGCACAATCTGAAAGGGAGATCTTCCTGAGGATTCACTTACTTTGACGAAGTGATGCAGGAATCCGGTGAAGATTTGATTGGTCCTCTCTACTTGCCCATTGGATTGAGGGTTGTATGCAGAAGAAAAGTCCAGTTCCACTTTCACTAATTTACAAACTGCTCTCCAGAACTTGGAGGTGAACTGGATACCCCTGTTGGACACAATGTGGAGAAGAAACCCATGAAGACGGAAGATGTGCTGTATGAAATGGTCAGCGAGCTCAGGAGCAGACGGAAGACTGGGTAATGGAATGAAGTGGGCCATCTTCAAGAAGCGATCCACCACTATCCAGATAACAGAACAGTCGGAAGACATGGTGTTATGGAAATTTGGTTTGGATAAATCTATCCCTGTGTGTGCTGCGGCCGTTCCCAATAAGACTGAGTATTTTGAACGCTCATCAAGAATGGACTGTACACCATTGTGACAGAAAAGCATTCCATCAATACTGATGATTTATTGTACATACATAGTTTTATAATTGCATATAGAAAGGAGGTGGTTAGGGGTGGTTAGTTAATTACCATATTGTCTAGCTCATCTGTTATTGGTTATCTAAATATATATGGAATATTGTGATTAATGCACATATGGATGCTGATTAACCCCTTCATGACCGGGGGATTTTTCGTTTTTCCGTGTTCGTTTTTCGCTCCCCTCCTTCCCAGAGCCATAACGTTTTTATTTTTCCGTCAATTTGGCCATGTGAGGGCTTATTTTTTGCGGGACGAGTTGTACTTTTGAACGACATCATTGGTTTTAGCATGTCGTGTACTAGAAAACGGGAAAAAAATTCCAAGTGCGGTGAAATTGCAAAAAAAGTGCAATCCCACATTGGTTTTTTGTTTGGCTTTTTTGCTAGGTTCACTAAATGCTAAAAATGACCTGCCATTATGATTCTCCAGGTCATTACGAGTTCATAGACACCAAACATGACTAGGTTATTTTTTATCTAAGTGGTGAAAAAAAATTCCAAACTTTGCTAAAAAAAAAAAAAAAAAAATTGCGCCATTTTCCGATACTCGTAGCGTCTCCATTTTTCGTGATCTGGGTTCGGTTGAGGGCTTATTTTTTGCGTGCCGAGATGACATTTTTAATGATAGCATTTCGGTGCAGATACGTTCTTTTGATCGCCCGTTATTGCATTTTAATGCAATGTCGCGGCGACCAAAAAAACGTAATTCTGGCGTTTCAAGTTTTTTTCCCGCTACGCTGTTTAGCGATCAGGTTAATACTTTTTTTTATTTGATAGATCGGGCAATTCTGATCGCGGCGATACCAAATATGCGTAGATTTGATATTTTTTTTATTGATTTATTTTGATTGGGGCGAAAGGGGGGTGATTTAAACTTTTATGTTTTTTTTATTTTTTTCACATTTTTTTAAACTTTTTTTTTTAACTTTTGCCATGCTTCAATAGCCTCCATGGGAGGCTAGAAGCAGGCACAGCATGATCGGCTCTGCTACATAGCAGCGATCTGCTGATCGCTGCTATGTAGCAGAATTGCACGTGTGCTGTGAGCGCCGACCACAGGGTGGCGCTCACAGCGACGGGCAATCAGTAACCATAGAGGTCTCAAGGACCTCTATGGCTACAATGGAGACGCATCGCCGACCCCCGGACATGTGACGGGGGTCGGCGATGACGTCATTTCCGGCCGCCCGGCCGGAAGCGGTAGTTAAATGCCGCTGTCTGCGTTTGACAGCGGCATTTAACTAGTTAATAGGTGCGGGCAGATCGCGATTCTGCCCGCGCCTATTACGGGCACATGTCGGCTGTTCAAAACAGCTGACATGTCCCGGCTTTGGTGCGGGCTCACCGCGGAGCCCTGCATCAAAGCAGGGGAGCCGGCATCGGACGGTATAGTACGTCCGATGCCGGTAAGGGGTTAAGCAACTAAAATGTAGCTCTCTGCATCTAGGACAAAGTTGAGACATCTGATCATCACTTAATACATCTGGTGCTGTTCCGTTTTTGGGTGTCTGGAAAGTACAGAGGAACCATCTGGCCTGGCTCATATGGTCAAGTTGAGCAATTGATTATATACTAGCTGAGTATATAGATATATTTGCGTTTATATGAGTATAGATAATTATAAAGGAGTATACATGCAAGTGAGATCTATATAATATATATATTTCTATCACAAGCCCCCCTTAGATATCACTTGCCCTAATCCTAGCCTCCGGTCCCAAAGCGCTGCAACTCTTTTGTGCTGTCGGTGAACTGCACACGCCCCACTCCGTACAGGCTTTTCGCAAATGGGCGGTCAGGAGAGTGTGCCTAACACTAAGTACCGTGATTGGGAGTGTCTCCTGCCATGCTTTCTACTTTCTCGCTACTCTGGGGATTGTAGGGAGTGTGTAGGCCTAAGTCTGACCCTACTGCTGACCAGATCTCCCATGTGAGATTTGCTGTGAATGCGGGTCCCTGGTCACTCTCTATCACTTCTGGGACCCCATATCTGCATATCTCATCTCTGAGAGTAGCTTCTTTGCAGTAGTCTTTGCTGACTGGTTCCTCACTGGGAAAACTTCTGGCCATCCTGAGAACACATCCATGACCACAAGGGCATATTCGAATTTCCCACTTGGCGGCATCTGGATGTGGTCTATCTGGATCCTCTGGAAGGGGTACAGTGGTCTGGCAAGATGATGTGTGGGAATTTTCTCCATTCTTCCAGGGTTGCATTTGCCACAGGTCAAACAGCTGCTAGTGAACTTGGCTGTTAGAGTGGAGATCCCTGGAGCGAACCAGAACCAGTAAGCACCAATCAGATCATTCATCTATGTCTTTGATCTGTGTGTGTGAGCCCATGTGCCCACTGGACCACCATAGGGTACATGCTTCGGGGTAAATAGGGTTTGTAATCCATTGCGTATACCCTTCCTTCTTCATGTGTTGCTCCCTTCCGCATCCAGCATTCCTTCTTGTCCTTTGGGGCTTGCTCTTGCAGCTTTTTGAGCAGATCCCAGGATGTCATCTGGTCAGGTTTCTTGTCTTCAGTCGTCATGTAGTAGCCGTCTGGCTCTACGACCTCTCTCACTTCTCCATATTGTCTTCCTTTGGCTGCTTCTTTGGCTGCCATATCTGCCATGTTATTACCCCGTGCCTCTACTGTGTTCAATTTTCCATGTGTTTTGACTTTTAGTACTGCCACCGTTTTTGGAAGTTGGAGTGCATCCAGCAGGTCCTTGATGGCTCCATGATGCTTCACGGTTGTTCTGCTTGCTGTGATGAAGTCCCTTGCAGCCCAGATGGGTCCAAAGTCATGTGCTATGCCATGCGAGTACCTTGAATCGGTATACATGTTTGCAGTCTTGTCTTCTGCCATCTAGTAAGCCTTGGTCAGCACTATCAATTCTGCTTCCTGGGCTGACAGACTAGGCAGCAGACTTCTGGACCACAGGATCTCTTGATTGCTGGTCACTGCACATACCATGTGGAATCTTCTTTCATCATCTGCAAATCTGGAGCCATCCACATAGAGGATCAACTCTGCGTTGGTCAGTGGCTCTTCTGCCACCTTGGGTAGTCCTGCTGTTTCCTGTTGTATGATGCTGAAGCAATCATGGTCACCTGTCCAGAGCAAATCCAGATCCCTATGGAATTTTAATCTGAGGGTCCATATCTGTATCCCCCCTTGGGAGTGGGAGTAGAGTGGACGTATTGAAGACTGTGCATCTGGAGATGGTGACATTGTCGGGCAGGAGTAGAGAGCACTGGAGGCGAAGATGCCTGGCGGTGGAGAGATGTTTTGGCTGGGTTTGGTTGAGGATTGCTGAGATGTCATGCAAAGCCAGGATTTCCAATGGATATCCAAGAATGATGTCAGCAGTCCTGTCCAGGAGGGCGTGTGCTGCAAATGCTGTTCTCATGCAGGGGGGAGCTCCCCTTGCAACTGGATCCAGGTGAGCTGAAAAGTAGCCTAAAGGTCCCTGCTTTCCCCCCTGAAGCTGCGTCAGGACTCCACTAGCAAGGCCTTCTTTTTACATCAGGTAGAGACAGAATGGCTTCTCGTAGTCAGGTAGGCCTAGTGCTCGCACTGAGACTACAGAGCCTTTTAACTTCTTGAATGAGCTGAAGGCTGCATCTGTCAGGAGGAACGTGGTTACGTTGATGCAATCATGCAGAGGCTGCATTAGGACTGAGGCATCAGGGATCCAGGCTCTGCAATACGAAACTAGACCAAGGAAGGCCTGTAGCACCTTTGGAGTTGTTGGAGGAACCATCTTCTCCACTGTGGTCTCCGGTCATCTGACAGGTGTTTCGTCTGGTAAGCAATACAGTGTCCCTGGAACGTATCTCGCTTCAGACACCACTGGACTTTGTTCTTCGAGACCTTGCAGTGCTGCTCCGCCAGGTAGAGTAGGAGAGACAAGGGAATGGGCTTTACACGTGCACAAAGGAGTAGATTGTCCACGTATTGTAGCAGGGTTACTTCTGCATGTCCTATGACCCAGTTGGCGAGGACTGTGGACATTGCTTTGGTGAACTGCGAAGGGCTGTTCTGGCCCGCTGTGTCATTACTGTCCATGTGTGCTGTCCCCCCTGGTGCATTAAGGTAAACAGGTACTGGTCATCCGGGTGAAGGGGAACACTGAAGAAAGCATTAGCCAGATCAATGTGAACACTTTTGCTGTGGCAGGCACATTTGAGAGCAGAGTGTGCAGATTCGGCACAATTGGAGTTTCATACACCATGGTGTCATTCACATTTCTCAGGTTTCTCAACGCAGGCAGTGAAAAGCCAGGTCTTTCCCCGGGAAGGAACAACCAAGGGAAGGGCAGCATCCAATAAAGGAAAACCACCTATGCCAAGCATGGTATCCATCCACAGACAGCTGTTTCGGGGTTTTTGCCCCTCATCAGTGTGGAGTAGGAAACTGGCTATCAGGAGCAGTGCCTAGTAGAAAGTCTATAAAGGCACGGATGATTGACCTCGTGGAGACCAAAACATCCAACACCACGGAGACTGTTATGGCAGGCAATCAGGCAACACAGCGTGCAGAAATCAGCGCACATACAGAGATCTGGCAATAACCAAAAACAATAGGACGCTTGCGTGAGCGTAAACCTGTGCACCATTTGGCGGTATTACCTGAGCTTAAACCTGAGCCTATGCAGTGTGATAGGACCTTGACCAGAGTTGAACGGCAAGAACATAGACGTCTGAATGGTCTGTGTTTCTACTGTGGTGATTCCACTCATGCTATCTCTGATTGTCCTAAGCGCACTAAGCGGTTCGCTAGGTCTGCCACCATTGGTACTGTACAGTCAAAATTTCTTCTGTCCGTTACCTTGATCTGCTCTTTGTCATCATATTCTGTCATGGCATTTGTGGATTCAGGCGCTGCCCTGAATTTGATGGACTTGAAATATGCTAAGCGTTGTGGGTTTTTCTTGGAGCCCTTGCAGTGTCCTATTCCATTGAGAGGAATTGATGCTACGCCTTTGGCCAAGAATAAGCCTCAATACTGGACCCAGCTGACCATGTGCATGGCTCCTGCACATCAGGAGGTTATTCGCTTTCTGGTGTTGCATAATCTGCATGATGTGGTCGTGTTGGGGTTGCCATGGCTACAAGCCCATAATCCAGTATTAGATTGGAAATCCATGTCGGTGTCCAGCAGGGGTTGTCAGGGGGTACATGGTGATGTTCCATTTCTGTCAATTTCGTCATCCACTCCTTCTGAGGTCCCAGAGTTCTTGTCTGATTACCGGGATGTATTTGATGAGCCCAAGTCCAATACCCTACCTCCGCATAGGGATTGTGATTGTGCTATCAATTTGATTCCTGGTAGTAAATTCCCAAAAGGTCGATTGTTTAATTTGTCCGTGCCTGAGCACACCGCTATGCGCAGTTATGTGAAGGAATCCCTGGAGAAGGGGCATATTTGCCCGTCATCGTCGCCATTAGGAGCAGGGTTCTTTTTTGTAGCCAAGAAGGATGGTTCGCTGAGACCTTGTATAGATTACCGCCTTCTTAATAAGATCACGGTTAAATTTCAGTACCCCTTGCCATTGTTATCTGATCTGTTTGCCCGGATTAAGGGGGCTAGTTGGTTCACAAAGATAAATCTTCGTGATGCGTATAATCTGGTGCGAATTAAGCAAGGTGATGAATGGAAAACTGCATTTAATACGCCCGAGGGTCATTTTGAGTATCTCGTGATGCCGTTCGGACTTGCCAATGCTCCATCAGTGTTTCAGTCCTTTATGCATGACATCTTCCGAGAGTACCTGGATAAATTCCTGATTGTGTACTTGGATGACATTTTGATCTTCTCGGATGATTGGGAGTCTCATGTGAAGCAGGTCAGAACGGTTTTTCAGGTCCTGCGTGCTAATTCTTTGTTTGTGAAGGGATCAAAGTGTCTCTTTGGTGTGCAGAAGGTTTCATTTTTGGGGTTCATCTTTTCCCCTTCTACTATCGAGATGGATCCTGTTAAGGTCCAAGCCATCCATGATTGGACTCAGCCGACATCTCTGAAAAGTCTGCAAAAGTTACTGGGCTTTGCTAATTTTTATCGTCGCTTCATCTGCAATTTTTCTAGTATTGCTAAACCATTGACCGATTTGACCAAGAAGGGTGCTGATGTGGTCAATTGGTCTTCTGCTGCTGTGGACGCTTTTCAAGAGTTGAAGCGTTGTTTTTCTTCTGCCCCTGTGTTGTGTCAACCAGATGTTTCTCTTCCGTTCCAGGTCGAGGTTGATGCTTCTGAGATTGGAGCAGGGGCTGTTTTGTCGCAGAGAGGTTCTGGTTGCTCAGTGATGAAACCATGTGCTTTCTTTTCCAGGAAGTTTTCGCCTGCTGAGCGTAATTATGATGTGGGCAACCGAGAGTTGCTGGCCATGAAGTGGACATTCGAGGAGTGGCGTCATTGGCTTGAAGGAGCTAAGCATCGCATGGTGGTATTGACTGATCATAAGAACTTGACTTATCTCGAGTCTGCCAAGCGCTTGAATCCTAGACAAGCTCGTTGGTCGTTGTTTTTTGCCCGTTTTGACTTTGTGATTTCGTACCTTCCGGGCTCTAAAAATGTGAAGGCGGATGCTCTGTCTAGGAATTTTGTACCCGACTCTCCGGGTTTATCTGAGCCGGCGGGTATCCTCAAGGAAGGAGTAATTGTGTCTGCCATCTCCCCTGATTTGCGGCGGGTGCTGGAAAAATTTCAGGCTAATAAACCTGATCGTTGCCCAGCGGAGAAACTGTTTGTCCCTGATAGGTAGACGAATAGAGTTATCTCTGAACTTCATTGTTCGGTGTTGGCTGGTCATCCTGGAATCTTTGGTACCAGAGAGTTAGTGGCTAGATCCTTTTGGTGGCCCTCTCTGTCGCGGGATGTGCGTGCTTTTGTGCAGTCCTGTGGGATTTGTGCTCGGGCTAAGCCCTGCTGTTCTCATGCCAGTGGGTTGCTTTTGCCCTTGCCGGTCCCGAAGAGGCCTTGGACACATATCTCTATGGATTTTATTTCTGACCTTCCCGTTTCTCAAAAGATGTCAGTCATTTGGGTGGTCTGTGATCGCTTTTCTAAGATGGTCCATCTGGTACCCTTGTCTAAATTGCCTTCCTCCTCTGATTTGGTGCCTTTGTTCTTCCAGCATGTGGTTCGTTTGCATGGCATTCCAGAGAATATTGTTTCTGACAGAGGTTCCCAGTTTGTTTCGAGGTTTTGGCGAGCCTTTTGTGGTAGGATGGGCATTGACTTGTCTTTTTCCTCGGCTTTCCATCCTCAGACTAATGGCCAGACCAAGCGAACCAATCAGACCTTGGAAACATATCTGAGGTGCTTTGTTTCTGCTGATCAGGATGACTGGGTGTCCTTTTTGCCTTTGGCTGAGTTCGCCCTTAATAATCGGGCCAGCTCGGCTACCTTGGTTTCACCGTTTTTCTGCAATTCTGGGTTCCATCCTCGTTTCTCTTCTGGACAGGTTGAGTCTTCGGACTGTCCTGGTGTGGATACTGTGGTGGACAGGTTGCAGCAGATTTGGACTCAGGTAGTGGACAATTTGACCTTGTCCCAGGAGAAGGCTCAACTTTTCGCTAATCGCAGACGCCGTGTGGGTCCCCGACTTCGTGTTGGGGATCTGGTTTGGTTATCTTCTCGTCATATTCCTATGAAGGTTTCCTCTCCTAAGTTTAAACCTCGTTTTATTGGTCCGTATAGGATTTCTGAGGTTCTTAATCCTGTGTCTTTTCGTCTGACCCTTCCAGATTCTTTTTCCATACATAACGTATTCCATAGGTCATTGTTGCGGAGATACGTGGCACCTATGGTTCCATCTGTTGAGCCTCCTGCCCCGGTTTTGGTGGAGGGGGAGTTGGAGTATATTGTGGAGAAGATTTTGGATTCTCGTGTTTCAAGACGGAAACTCCAGTATCTGGTTAAATGGAAGGGTTATGCTCAGGAGGATAATTCCTGGGTTTTTGCCTCTGATGTCCATGCTCCCGATCTTGTTCGTGCCTTTCATGTGGCTCATCCTGGTCGGCCTGGGGGCTCTGGTGAGGGTTCGGTGACCCCTCCTCAAGGGGGGGGGGTACTGTTGTGAATTCTGTGGCAGAGTTCACTCCTGTGGTCACAAGTGGTACTTCGGCTGATTCTCTCTGGGATCTTCCGTTTGTGGAGGAATTTGGTACTGCGGCTTCTGAGTTTCCTCCCTCAGGTGATCTGGTGAGCTCGTTTGCTTCTTCTCTACTTAACTCCACCTGATGCTTTGATCTATGCTTCCTGTCAATGTTTCAGTGTGGGACTTGTTTTTTCCCTGGATCATTCCTGTGGCCTGCTGCTCTGCAAAGCTAAGTTTTGCTTATGTTATTTTGTTGCTATTTTTCTGTCCAGCTTGCTTTATTGGTTTTTCTCGCCTGCTGGAAGCTCTGAGACGCAGAGGGACCACCTCCGTACCGTTAGTCGGTGCGGAGGGTCTTTTTGTCCCCTCTGCGTGGTTTTTTATAGGTTTTTGTGCTGACCGCAAAGTTATCTTCCCTATCCTCGTTCTGTTTAGCTAGTCGGGCCTCACTTTGCTAAATCTGTTTCATCTCTGTTTGTGTTTTCATCTTACTCACAGTCATTATATGTGGGGGGCTGCCTTTTCCTTTGGGGAATTTCTCTGAGGCAAGGTAGGCTTATTTTTCTATCTTCAGGATTAGCTAGTTTCTCAGGCTGTGACGAGGCGCCTAGGTTCTGGTCAGGAGCGCTCCACGGCTACCTTTAGTGTGGTTTGATAGGTTTAGGGATTGCGGTCTGCAGATTTCCCACGTCTCAGAGCTCGTTCTATTATTTTGGGTTATTGTCAGTTCACTGTATGTGCTCTGACCTTCATGTCCATTGTGATTCTGAATTGCCTTTCATAACACATACCTCCAGTTAGACCCTGGACACGAGGCAGCTGTCCCAGTGGGACAAACGGACGAGCAGGGTTAACAGATGTCGTAGAGCTGACCGGTGGGTTCCAGGTGTACGGATAGGAGCTGGAACAGGTGGTACTGGCATTGTCCAGAAGTATGGATGGCTGAATGTTGGGACATGACAGAACTGGTGTAGACAGAACGGATGTTGTCCAGGATAGCCGGGTAACAGGTAGCTGACAGTCTGCGGAGACAAACAGTGTAAGCGGAGCACTGGCAGAACCTTTCAGAAGCTAAAGCACACACTAGCAGAAACCGAAAGCTAGCAACAAAGGATACTTGTTGTTTCGGCACCTTTCCAATTGCGGAAAGGCTAGAAATAGTAATCACTAACATGCCATTGGTCAGAAGTACTTTTTGAAAAATGCGTGCTGTCTCTTTAAGAGACCGGGAGTGTGCGTATGATCTAAACACTCTACCCGGGACCCTGCTGGCTGTGCGCCAGGAAGCAGGGGGAAGAGAGAAAGCAGAGGCTGCAGCAGGACAGCGTGGGGCCGGCACAGAGTGGGAGTCCCGACGGGGACCCCGCGAAAGTTCAGGACCGGGTGTAGCCATATCCCCCTCTTTACATCCCCTCTTTTACAAGCCTGCGTAGAATATTTTCAGTAAGGGAGGGGCCTGGATATTCTCTTTAGACTCCCATGACCTCTCCTCGGGACCAAAGCCCCTCCAATCCACCAAATAATAGGTCTTACCCCTTATTCTCTTAGTGGCCAAGATATTTTCTACCTCAAAGACATCCTCCTCACTGACGGGATCAGGAGTGGATCCTGGGTCTTTAAAGAAGGAGCTTAAAACTACTGGTTTCAGGAGGGAAACATGGAAAGAGGCACACGTAGAGAAGCAGGCAATTTCAATTTGTACGAGACTGCGTTGATCTGTTTCAAGACTTCAAAAGGACAAATGAAGCAGGGACCCATTTTTTAGGAGGGCACCTTCAGACGGATGTACCTGGAGGAGAGCCACACCTTATCTCCGGGCCGAAAGATTGGAACATCCAGGCGTTTTATATCCGCATGCCTTTTCATACATTGTGAGGCTTTCTCCAAGGCGACCTTGATGTCCTTCACACTTTCGAGAATTCCTTTGTAAAGGTGTCAGCTGCAGGGATGCCTGAAGGCCCAGAGATGGGAAGAGGAACCCTGGGTTGGAGTCCAAGCACAATCTGAAAGGGAGATCTTCCTGAGGATTCACTTACTTTGACGAAGTGATGCAGGAATCCGGTGAAGATTTGATTGGTCCTCTCTACTTGCCCATTGGATTGAGGGTTGTATGCAGAAGAAAAGTCCAGTTCCACTTTCACTAATTTACAAACTGCTTTCCAGAACTTGGAGGTGAACTGGATACCCCTGTTGGACACAATGTGGAGAAGAAACCCATGAAGACGGAAGATGTGCTGTATGAAATGGTCAGCGAGCTCAGGAGCAGACGGAAGACTGGGTAATGGAATGAAGTGGGCCATCTTCAAGAAGCGATCCACCACTATCCAGATAACAGAACAGTCGGAAGACATGGTGTTATGGAAATTTGGTTTGGATAAATCTATCCCTGTGTGTGCTGCGGCCGTTCCCAATAAGACTGAGTATTTTGAACGCTCATCAAGAATGGACTGTACACCATTGTGACAGAAAAGCATTCCATCAATACTGATGATTTATTGTACATACATAGTTTTATAATTGCATATAGAAAGGAGGTGGTTAGGGGTGGTTAGTTAATTACCATATTGTCTAGCTCATCTGTTATTGGTTATCTAAATATATATGGAATATTGTGATTAATGCACATATGGATGCTGATTAACCCCTTCATGACCGGGGGATTTTTCGTTTTTCCGTGTTCGTTTTTCGCTCCCCTCCTTCCCAGAGCCATAACGTTTTTATTTTTCCGTCAATTTGGCCATGTGAGGGCTTATTTTTTGCGGGACGAGTTGTACTTTTGAACGACATCATTGGTTTTAGCATGTCGTGTACTAGAAAACGGGAAAAAAATTCCAAGTGCGGTGAAATTGCAAAAAAAGTGCAATCCCACATTGGTTTTTTGTTTGGCTTTTTTGCTAGGTTCACTAAATGCTAAAAATGACCTGCCATTATGATTCTCCAGGTCATTACGAGTTCATAGACACCAAACATGACTAGGTTATTTTTTATCTAAGTGGTGAAAAAAAATTCCAAACTTTGCTAAAAAAAAAAAAAAAAAAATTGCGCCATTTTCCGATACTCGTAGCGTCTCCATTTTTCGTGATCTGGGGTCGGTTGAGGGCTTATTTTTTGCGTGCCGAGATGACGTTTTTAATGATAGCATTTCGGTGCAGATACGTTCTTTTGATCGCCCGTTATTGCATTTTAATGCAATGTCGCGGCGACCAAAAAAACGTAATTCTGGCGTTTCGAGTTTTTTTCCCGCTACGCTGTTTAGCGATCAGGTTAATACTTTTTTTTATTTGATAGATCGGGCAATTCTGATCGCGGCGATACCAAATATGCGTAGATTTGATATTTTTTTTATTGATTTATTTTGATTGGGGCGAAAGGGGGGTGATTTAAACTTTTATGTTTTTTTTATTTTTTTCACATTTTTTTAAACTTTTTTTTTTAACTTTTGCCATGCTTCAATAGCCTCCATGGGAGGCTAGAAGCAGGCACAGCATGATCGGCTCTGCTACATAGCAGCGATCTGCTGATCGCTGCTATGTAGCAGAATTGCACGTGTGCTGTGAGCGCCGACCACAGGGTGGCGCTCACAGCGACGGGCAATCAGTAACCATAGAGGTCTCAAGGACCTCTATGGCTACAATGGAGACGCATCGCCGACCCCCGGACATGTGACGGGGGTCGGCGATGACGTCATTTCCGGCCGCCCGGCCGGAAGCGGTAGTTAAATGCCGCTGTCTGCGTTTGACAGCGGCATTTAACTAGTTAATAGGTGCGGGCAGATCGCGATTCTGCCCGCGCCTATTACGGGCACATGTCGGCTGTTCAAAACAGCTGACATGTCCCGGCTTTGGTGCGGGCTCACCGCGGAGCCCTGCATCAAAGCAGGGGAGCCGGCATCGGACGGTATAGTACGTCCGATGCCGGTAAGGGGTTAAGCAACTAAAATGTAGCTCTCTGCATCTAGGACAAAGTTGAGACATCTGATCATCACTTAATACATCTGGTGCTGTTCCGTTTTTGGGTGTCTGGAAAGTACAGAGGAACCATCTGGCCTGGCTCATATGGTCAAGTTGAGCAATTGATTATATACTAGCTGAGTATATAGATATATTTGCGTTTATATGAGTATAGATAATTATAAAGGAGTATACATGCAAGTGAGATCTATATAATATATATATTTCTATCACAAGCCCCCCTTAGATATCACTTGCCCTAATCCTAGCCTCCGGTCCCAAAGCGCTGCAACTCTTTTGTGCTGTCGGTGAACTGCACACGCCCCACTCCGTACAGGCTTTTCGCAAATGGGCGGTCAGGAGAGTGTGCCTAACACTAAGTACCGTGATTGGGAGTGTCTCCTGCCATGCTTTCTACTTTCTCGCTACTCTGGGGATTGTAGGGAGTGTGTAGGCCTAAGTCTGACCCTACTGCTGACCAGATCTCCCATGTGAGATTTGCTGTGAATGCGGGTCCCTGGTCACTCTCTATCACTTCTGGGACCCCATATCTGCATATCTCATCTCTGAGAGTAGCTTCTTTGCAGTAGTCTTTGCTGACTGGTTCCTCACTGGGAAAACTTCTGGCCATCCTGAGAACACATCCATGACCACAAGGGCATATTCGAATTTCCCACTTGGCGGCATCTGGATGTGGTCTATCTGGATCCTCTGGAAGGGGTACAGTGGTCTGGCAAGATGATGTGTGGGAATTTTCTCCATTCTTCCAGGGTTGCATTTGCCACAGGTCAAACAGCTGCTAGTGAACTTGGCTGTTAGAGTGGAGATCCCTGGAGCGAACCAGAACCAGTAAGCACCAATCAGATCATTCATCTATGTCTTTGATCTGTGTGTGTGAGCCCATGTGCCCACTGGACCACCATAGGGTACATGCTTCGGGGTAAATAGGGTTTGTAATCCATTGCGTATACCCTTCCTTCTTCATGTGTTGCTCCCTTCCGCATCCAGCATTCCTTCTTGTCCTTTGGGGCTTGCTCTTGCAGCTTTTTGAGCAGATCCCAGGATGTCATCTGGTCAGGTTTCTTGTCTTCAGTCGTCATGTAGTAGCCGTCTGGCTCTACGACCTCTCTCACTTCTCCATATTGTCTTCCTTTGGCTGCTTCTTTGGCTGCCATATCTGCCATGTTATTACCCCGTGCCTCTACTGTGTTCAATTTTCCATGTGTTTTGACTTTTAGTACTGCCACCGTTTTTGGAAGTTGGAGTGCATCCAGCAGGTCCTTGATGGCTCCATGATGCTTCACGGTTGTTCTGCTTGCTGTGATGAAGTCCCTTGCAGCCCAGATGGGTCCAAAGTCATGTGCTATGCCATGCGAGTACCTTGAATCGGTATACATGTTTGCAGTCTTGTCTTCTGCCATCTAGTAAGCCTTGGTCAGCACTATCAATTCTGCTTCCTGGGCTGACAGACTAGGCAGCAGACTTCTGGACCACAGGATCTCTTGATTGCTGGTCACTGCACATACCATGTGGAATCTTCTTTCATCATCTGCAAATCTGGAGCCATCCACATAGAGGATCAACTCTGCGTTGGTCAGTGGCTCTTCTGCCACCTTGGGTAGTCCTGCTGTTTCCTGTTGTATGATGCTGAAGCAATCATGGTCACCTGTCCAGAGCAAATCCAGATCCCTATGGAATTTTAATCTGAGGGTCCATATCTGTATCCCCCCTTGGGAGTGGGAGTAGAGTGGACGTATTGAAGACTGTGCATCTGGAGATGGTGACATTGTCGGGCAGGAGTAGAGAGCACTGGAGGCGAAGATGCCTGGCGGTGGAGAGATGTTTTGGCTGGGTTTGGTTGAGGATTGCTGAGATGTCATGCAAAGCCAGGATTTCCAATGGATATCCAAGAATGATGTCAGCAGTCCTGTCCAGGAGGGCGTGTGCTGCAAATGCTGTTCTCATGCAGGGGGGAGCTCCCCTTGCAACTGGATCCAGGTGAGCTGAAAAGTAGCCTAAAGGTCTCTGCTTTCCCCCCTGAAGCTGCGTCAGGACTCCACTAGCAAGGCCTTCTTTTTACATCAGGTAGAGACAGAATGGCTTCTCGTAGTCAGGTAGGCCTAGTGCTCGCACTGAGACTACAGAGCCTTTTAACTTCTTGAATGAGCTGAAGGCTGCATCTGTCAGGAGGAACGTGGTTACGTTGATGCAATCATGCAGAGGCTGCATTAGGACTGAGGCATCAGGGATCCAGGCTCTGCAATACGAAACTAGACCAAGGAAGGCCTGTAGCACCTTTGGAGTTGTTGGAGGAACCATCTTCTCCACTGTGGTCTCCGGTCATCTGACAGGTGTTTCGTCTGGTAAGCAATACAGTGTCCCTGGAACGTATCTCGCTTCAGACACCACTGGACTTTGTTCTTCGAGACCTTGCAGTGCTGCTCCGCCAGGTAGAGTAGGAGAGACAAGGGAATGGGCTTTACACGTGCACAAAGGAGTAGATTGTCCACGTATTGTAGCAGGGTTACTTCTGCATGTCCTGTGACCCAGTTGGCGAGGACTGTGGACATTGCTTTGGTGAACTGCGAAGGGCTGTTCTGGCCCGCTGTGTCATTACTGTCCATGTGTGCTGTCCCCCCTGGTGCATTAAGGTAAACAGGTACTGGTCATCCGGGTGAAGGGGAACACTGAAGAAAGCATTAGCCAGATCAATGTGAACACTTTTGCTGTGGCAGGCACATTTGAGAGCAGAGTGTGCAGATTCGGCACAATTGGAGTTTCATACACCATGGTGTCATTCACATTTCTCAGGTTTCTCAACGCAGGCAGTGAAAAGCCAGGTCTTTCCCCGGGAAGGAACAACCAAGGGAAGGGCAGCATCCAATAAAGGAAAACCACCTATGCCAAGCATGGTATCCATCCACAGACAGCTGTTTCGGGGTTTTTGCCCCTCATCAGTGTGGAGTAGGAAACTGGCTATCAGGAGCAGTGCCTAGTAGAAAGTCTATAAAGGCACGGATGATTGACCTCGTGGAGACCAAAACATCCAACACCACGGAGACTGTTATGGCAGGCAATCAGGCAACACAGCGTGCAGAAATCAGCGCACATACAGAGATCTGGCAATAACCAAAAACAATAGGACGAGCTCTGAGACGTGGAATCTCTGTAGACTGCAGTACCTGATCTATCCTCACACAACTATAAGCAGCAGTGGATTGCGCCTATCAACTACCTATGCAACTCGGCACTGCCTGAGGAGCTGACTAGCCTGAAGATAGAAATACAAGCCTGACTTACCTCAGAGAAATACCCCAAAGGAATAGGCAGCCCCCCACATATAATGACTGTTAGCAAGATGAAAAGACAAACGTAGGAATGAAATAGATTCAGCAAAGTGAGGCCCGATATTCTAGACAGAGCGAGGATAGCAAAGAGAACTATGCAGTCTACAAAAAACCCTAAAACGAAAACCACGCAAAGGGGCAAAAAGACCCACCGTGCCGAACTAACAGCACGGCGGTGCACCCCTTTGCTTCTCAGAGCTTCCAGCAAAAGTTAATAGCAAGCTGGACAGAAAAAACAGAAAACAAACTAGAAGCACTTATCTAGCAGAGCAGCAGGCCCAAGGAAAGATGCAGTAGCTCAGATCCAACACTGGAACATTGACAAGGAGCAAGGAAGACAGACTCAGGTGGAGCTAAATAGCAAGGCAGCCAACGAGCTCACCAAAACACCTGAGGGAGGAAGCCCAGAGACTGCAATACCACTTGTGACCACAGAAGTGAACTCAGCCACAGAATTCACAACAGTACCCCCCCCTTGAGGAGGGGTCACCGAACCCTCACCAGAACCCCCAGGCCGACCAGGATGAGCCACATGAAAGGCACGAACAAGATCTGGGGCATGGACATCAGAGGCAAAAACCCAGGAATTATCTTCCTGAGCATAACCCTTCCATTTGACCAGATACTGGAGTTTCCGTCTAGAGACACGAGAATCCAAAATCTTCTCCACAATATACTCCAATTCCCCCTCCACCAAAACAGGGGCAGGAGGCTCCACAGATGGAACCATAGGTGCCACGTATCTCCTCAACAACGACCTATGGAATACATTATGTATGGAAAAGGAGTCTGGGAGGGTCAGACGAAAAGACACCGGATTGAGAATCTCAGAAATCCTATACGGACCAATAAAACGAGGTTTAAATTTAGGAGAGGAAACCTTCATAGGAATATGACGAGAAGATAACCAAACCAGATCCCCAACACGAAGTCGGGGTCCCACACGGCGTCTGCGATTAGCGAAAAGCTGAGCCTTCTCCTGGGACAAGGTCAAATTGTCCACTACCTGAGTCCAGATCTGCTGCAACCTGTCCACCACATAATCCACACCAGGACAGTCCGAAGACTCAACCTGTCCTGAAGAGAAACGAGGATGGAACCCAGAATTGCAGAAAAATGGAGAGACCAAGGTAGCCGAGCTGGCCCGATTATTAAGGGCGAACTCAGCCAACGGCAAAAATGACACCCAATCATCCTGGTCAGCGGAAACAAAACATCTCAGATATGTTTCCAAGGTCTGATTGGTTCGTTCGGTCTGGCCATTAGTCTGAGGATGGAAGGCCGAGGAAAAAGATAGGTCAATACCCATCCTACCACAAAAGGCTCGCCAGAACCTCGAGACAAACTGGGAACCTCTGTCAGAAACAATATTCTCAGGAATGCCATGTAAACGAACCACATGCTGGAAGAACAAAGGCACCAAATCAGAGGAGGAAGGCAATTTAACCAAGGGCACCAGATGGACCATTTTAGAAAAGCGATCACAGACCACCCAAATGACCGACATTTTTTGAGAAACGGGAAGGTCAGAAATGAAATCCATCGAAATATGTGTCCAAGGCCTCTTCGGGACCGGCAAGGGCAAAAGCAACCCACTGGCACGTGAACAGCAGGGCTTAGCCCTAGCACAAATTCCACAGGACTGCACAAAAGCACGCACATCCCGTGACAGAGATGGCCACCAGAAGGATCTAGCAACCAACTCCCTGGTACCAAAGATTCCTGGATGACCGGCCAGCACCGAACAATGAAGTTCAGAGATAACTTTACTAGTCCACCTATCAGGGACGAACAGTTTCTCGGCCGGACAACGATCAGGTTTATTAGCCTGAAATTTCTGCAACACTCTCCGCAAATCAGGGGAGATGGCAGACACAATGACTCCTTCCTTGAGGATACTCGCCGGCTCAGATAACCCCGGAGAGTCGGGCACAAAACTCCTAGACAGAGCATCCGCCTTCACATTTTTAGAGCCCGGAAGGTATGAAATCACAAAATCAAAACGAGCAAAAAATAACGACCAACGGGCCTGTCTAGGATTCAAGCGCTTGGCAGACTCAAGATAAGTAAGGTTCTTATGATCAGTCAAAACCACCACGCAATGCTTAGCACCCTCAAGCCAATGACGCCACTCCTCGAATGCCAACTTCATGGCCAGCAACTCTCGGTTGCCCACATCATAATTACGCTCAGCAGCAGAAAATTTCCTGGAAAAGAAAGCACATGGTTTGAACACTGAGCAACCAGAACCTCTCTGTGACAAAACCGCCCCTGCACCAATCTCAGAAGCATCAACCTCGACCTGGAACGGAAGAGAAACATCAGGTTGACACAACACAGGGGCACAGCAAAAACGACGCTTCAACTCCTGAAAAGCTTCCACGGCAGCAGAAGACCAATTAACCAAATCAGCACCCTTCTTGGTCAAATCGGTCAATGGTCTGGCAATGCTAGAAAAATTACAGATGAAGCGACGATAAAAATTAGCAAAGCCCAGGAATTTCTGCAGACTTTTTAGAGATGTCGGCTGAGTCCAATCCTGGATGGCCTGAACCTTAACCGGATCCATCTCGATAGTAGAAGGGGAAAAGATGAACCCCAAAAATGAAACTTTCTGCACACCGAAGAGACACTTTGATCCCTTCACGAACAAGGAATTAGCACGCAGTACCTGGAAAACCATTCTGACTTGCTTCACATGAGACTCCCAATCATCTGAGAAGATCTAAATGTCATCCAAGTAAACAATCAAGAATTTATCCAGATACTCACGGAAAATGTCATGCATAAAAGACTGAAAAACAGATGGAGCATTGGCAAGTCCGAACGGCATCACCAGATACTCAAAATGACCCTCGGGCGTATTAAATGCCGTTTTCCATTCATCTCCCTGCCTGATTCTCACCAGATTATACGCACCACGAAGATCAATCTTAGTAAACCAACTAGCCCCCTTAATCCGAGCAAACAAGTCAGAAATCAATGGCAAGGGATACTGAAACTTAACAGTGATCTTATTAAGAAGGCGGTAATCAATACACGGTCTTAGCGAACCATCCTTCTTGGCTACAAAAAAGAACCCTGCTCCCAATGGTGACGACGATGGGCGAATATGTCCCTTCTCCAGGGACTCCTTCACATAACTGCGCATAGCGGTGTGTTCAGGTACGGACAAATTAAATAAACGACCCTTAGGGAATTTACTACCAGGAATCAAATCGATAGCACAATCACAATTCCCATGCGGAGGTAGGGCATCAGACTTAGACTCTTCAAATACATCCTGAAAGTCCGACAAGAACTCTGGGATGTCAGAAGGAATGGATGACGAAATAGACAAAAATGGAACATCACCATGTACTCCCTGACAACCCCAGCTGGTTACCGACATAGAGTTCCAATCCAATACTGGATTATGGGTTTGTAGCCATGGCAACCCCAACACGACCACATCATGCAAATTATGCAGTACCAAAAAGCGAATAACTTCCTGATGTGCAGGAGCCATGCACATGGTCAGCTGGGCCCAGTACTGAGGCTTATTCTTGGCCAAAGGTGTAGCATCAATTCCTCTCAACGGAATAGGACACCGCAAAGGCTCCAAGAAAAATCCACAACGTTTAGCATAATCCAAATCCATCAGATTCAGGGCAGCGCCTGAATCCACAAACGCCATGACAGAATATGATGACAAAGAGCACATTAAGGTAATGGACAAAAGGAATTTGGACTGTACAGTACCAATAACGGCAGAGCTATCGAACCGCCTAGTGCGTTTAGGACAATTAGAAATAGCATGAGTAGAATCACCACAATAGAAACACAGTCTGTTCAGACGTCTGTGTTCGTGCCGTTCTACTTTAGTCATAGTCCTGTCGCACTGCATAGGCTCAGGCTTACTCTCAGACAATACCGCCAGATGGTGCACAGATTTACGCTCGCGCAAGCGACGACCGATCTGAATGGCCAAGGACATAGACTCATTCAAACCAGCAGGCATAGGAAATCCCACCATTACATCCTTAAGAGCTTCAGAGAGACCCTTTCTGAACAAAGCCGCTAGTGCAGATTCATTCCACAGAGTGAGTACTGACCATTTCCTAAATTTCTGACAATATACTTCTACATCATCCTGACCCTGGCATAAAGCCAGCAGATTTTTCTCAGCTTGATCCACTGAATTAGGCTCATCGTAAAGCAATCCCAGCGCCTGGAAAAATGCATCAACATTACTCAATGCAGAATCTCCTGGTGCAAGAGAAAACGCCCAGTCCTGTGGGTCGCCGCGCAAAAAAGAAATAATAATCAAAACCTGTTGAATAGGATTACCAGAAGAATGAGGTTTCAAGGCCAAAAATAGCTTACAATTATTTCTGAAGCTCAGGAACTTAGTTCTGTCACCAAAAAACAAATCAGGAATCGGAATTCTTGGTTCTAGCATCGATTTCTGATCAATAGTATCTTGAATCTTTTGTACATTTACAACGAGATTATCCATTGAGGAGCACAGAGCCTGAATATCCATGTCCACAGCTGTGTCCTGAAGCACTCTAATGTCTAGGGGAAAAAAAAGACTGAAGACAGAGCTAAGAAAAAAAAATGATGTCAGGATTTCTTTTTTCCCTCTATTGGAAATCATTGGAGGGCTCCTTGTACTGTTATGGCAGGCAATCAGGCAACACAGCGTGCAGAAATCAGCGCACATACAGAGATCTGGCAATAACCAAAAACAATAGAACGAGCTCTGAGACGTGGAATCTCTGTAGACTGCAGTACCTGATCTATCCTCACACAACTATAAGCAGCAGTGGATTGCGCCTATCAACTACCTATGCAACTCGGCACTGCCTGAGGAGCTGACTAGCCTGAAGATAGAAATACAAGCCTGACTTACCTCAGAGAAATACCCCAAAGGAATAGGCAGCCCCCCACATATAATGACTGTTAGCAAGATGAAAAGACAAACGTAGGAATGAAATAGATTCAGCAAAGTGAGGCCCGATATTCTAGACAGAGCGAGGATAGCAAAGAGAACTATGCAGTCTACAAAAAACCCTAAAACGAAAACCACGCAAAGGGGCAAAAAGACCCACCGTGCCGAACTAACAGCACGGCGGTGCACCCCTTTGCTTCTCAGAGCTTCCAGCAAAAGTTAATAGCAAGCTGGACAGAAAAAACAGAAAACAAACTAGAAGCACTTATCTAGCAGAGCAGCAGGCCCAAGGAAAGATGCAGTAGCTCAGATCCAACACTGGAACATTGACAAGGAGCAAGGAAGACAGACTCAGGTGGAGCTAAATAGCAAGGCAGCCAACGAGCTCACCAAAACACCTGAGGGAGGAAGCCCAGAGACTGCAATACCACTTGTGACCACAGAAGTGAACTCAGCCACAGAATTCACAACAGGAGACACCATCACGTGTTTCTCAACGCAGTGATCCAGAACACTGCCCCCAAATATGCAAATGCATGTAGAGGAGCTGCGGAGACACCATCACGTGTTTCTCAATGCAGGCAGTGAATAGCCAGGCCTTTCCCTGGGAAGGAACAACCAAGGGAAGGGCAGCATCCAATAAAGGAAAACCACCTATGCCAAGCACGGTATCCATCCACAGACAGCTGTTTCGGGGTTTTTGCCCCTCATCAGTGTGGAGTAGGAAACTGGCTATCAGGAGCAGTGCCTTCTAGAAAGTCTATAAAGGCACGGATGATTGACTTCTTCGGAACCAAAACATTCAGCACCATGGAGACACCATCACGTGTTTCTCAACGCAGTGATCCAGAACACTGCCCCCAAATATGCAAATGCATGTAGAGGAGTTGCGGAGACACCATCATGTGTTTCTCAACGCAGGCAGTGAATAGCCAGGCCTTTCCCCGGGAAGGAACAACCAAGGGAAGGGCAGCATCCAATAAAGGAAAACCACTTATGCCAAGCATGGTATCCATCCACAGACAGCTGTTTCGGGGTTTTTGCCCCTCATCAGTGTGGAGTAGGAAACTGGCTATCAGGAGCAGTGCCTAGTAGAAAGTCTATAAAGGCACGGATGATTGACTTCGTGGGGACCAAAACATTCAACACCATGGAGACACCATCACGTGTTTCTCAACGCAGTGATCCAGAACACTGCCCCCAAATATGCAAATGCATGTAGAGGAGTTGCGGAGACACCATCACGTGTTTCTCAACGCAGGCAGTGAATAGCCAGGCCTTTCCCCGGGAAGGAACAACCAAGGGAAGGGCAGCATCCAATAAAGGAAAACCACTTATGCCAAGCATGGTATCCATCCACAGACAGCTGTTTCGGGGTTTTTGCCCCTCATCAGTGTGGAGTAGGAAACTGGCTATCAGGAGCAGTGCCTAGTAGAAAGTCTATAAAGGCATGGATGATTGACCTCATGGAGACCAAAACATCCAACACCACGGAGACACCATCACGTGTTTCTCAACGCAATGATCCAGAGGTCTTGGGGCATTACAGGGGCTGCGGCTGCATCTGCCATCACTTCTTCCCCCTGGTCTAACATAGCTTCTTCCCTTTGCTAACCTTATTGAGGTCGGTGTCTCCTCTCCGGATTCTGCAGCGGGTCTTCCGGTGTGTCGCTCGGCACTTTGCAGCGTCTTCACTTCTGGCTCCCCTTCCGGCATTCTCAGCAGCGTGGCACCTGTTTCCTTCTTCGCGCTCTTTGTGGCGCTATGATGGCGGCAGTTTTGGTGACAATTGGCAATAAACTGTTATGATCTGGTGGCCTAGAAGCAGCATGAGATGTACTCTGGAGAAGGTGGTACCTGTACTGACCGCAAACCCTGAACTTAGCAGCGCAACTAGAAGTAGCCGTGGGGGGTACCTAACACTCCCTAGACCCCTCGACACAGCCTAAGAACTAACTACCCCTAAAGACAGAAACGGGAAAACTATCTTGCCTCAGAGAAAATCCCCAAAGGATAGACAGCCCCCCACAAATATTGACTGTGAGAGGAGAGGGAAATAACATACGCAGACATGAAATCAGGATTTAGCATAGGAGGCCATACTAGCTAAAAAGGAAGAATAGGACAGAGTACTATGCGGTCAGTATTAAAACACTAGAAAATATCCACCACAGAAAATACAAATCACCACATCTGACTAATGACATGGAGGGTATATCTGCATCTCCAGAGACACAGCTTGGCTGCAAAAAATCCTTCACAGACAAAGCTGGACAAGACGAAACATGAAAATGCACAGAACTATAAGGTCCACAGCAGGTGGACAGCAAAAACTAAGCCAGGACTTATCTTTGTTGAAATGAACAGCAGAACAGGAGAGACCAGGTATGGATGTGAATCCTCCAAAAACAATGGACAACTGGCACAGACTAAAGGATAAAGCAGGACTTAAATAGCCCAGCCCAAATTGCAAAAAATGGATACACCTGATAAATGCTGCGATCCAACTACCGCAGCACTACCACTCATAACCACCGGAGGGAGCCCAAGAGCAGAATTCACAACAATAAACAGTCTCCTAGGCGCACATGACCCGTTTTGCTGGGTCAGTCCACTGCTATTGACCTGTTCTTGGGAATAGCCACTAAGTGGTTTCCTGATTGGCTGTCTCAGTCCATGCACAAATGCCTATGCCAACATTTGCCTGTGTATCTGGTCATGAATGGTGAAGCTCAAGTCTTGGAAAACTTACATTACTCCGCCATGAAACTTCTCCACAGACTCTATCTTGTCTTGGCTTATGTCATGTAAGCTGAGGGCTTGTCCTGCCAATCTGCCTTTGGCCCACTCTCTGAGCTGTTCAATTAGCCGTGGCCCTGAATCCCAAGAGATTCAAATTATCACAAAGTGGATAGATTTCTGTCCTGTTAGTATGTCATATATCAGCCAGCCACTTTACTTTGTTATATACACTGGGCCTAAGTAGTGGGTCAGTCTCCCCCCCCCCAAAAAAGGGAGATTCTAATTCTCACAAAGTGGATATACTTCTGTCTTGTTAGTTTGCCGTATATCAGCCAGCCACTTTCTGCCACTTAGATAGCATTGTTATATGCACTGGGCCTAAGTTGTGGTTCAGTCTCCCCCCAAAAAAGGGGAGATTCAAATTCTCACAAAGTGGATATACTTCTGTCCTGTTAGTTTGTCGTATATCTTCCAGCCTCTTTCTGCCACTTAGATTTGCGTTGTTATATACACTGGGCCTAAGTAGTGGTTCAGTCTCCCAAAAAAAAGGAGATTCAAATTCTCACAAAGTGGATATACTTCTGTCCTGTTAGTTTGTCGTATATCAGCCAGCCACTTTCAGCCACTTACATTGTGTTGTTTTTTGCACAGGGCCTGATTTTTTGTTCAGTCTCCCCCCCAAAAAAAGGGAGATTTAAAATCTCAACACATTTATATACACCTTCTACCTTGTTTTACAGTACCACATAACGGTTGTTATTTTGATTAGATTTTCCAAAAAATGAGGAAGTCAGGTGGAAGAGGCCGTGGGCGGTGGGTGTAAGCTGGTACTGATGGTGGTGGTGGTGCATCAGGTGGTAGTGGCAAAAGCACAATAGCACCTAAGGCTGGAGGTGTTGAGCCAGCGTCATCGTCTGGCTACACAAGTTAATTACCATATTGTCTAGCTCCTCTGTTATTGGTTATCTAAATATATATGGAATATTGTGATTAATGCACATATGAATGCTGATTAAGCAACTAAAATGTAGCTCTCTGCATCTAGGACAAAGTTGAGACATCTGATCATCACTTAATACATCTGGTGCTGTTCCATTTTTTGGGTGTCTGGAAAGTACCGAGGAACCATCTGGCCTAGCTCATATGGTCAAGTTGAGCAATTGATTATAAACTAGCTGAGTATATAGATATATTTGCGCTTATATGAGTATAGATAATTATAAAGGAGTATACATGCAAGTGAGATCTATATGATATATATATTTCTATCACAATGGGAAGCTCCGAAACGAAGTCCATCGCGATATGCTGCCAGGGAACTGAAGGACCAGAAAGAGGTAATAACTGCCCGACGGGCAGATGTTTAGCAGTCTTGTTGCGGGCACACGAAGGACAGGCTGCAACATATTCCTGTATATCTTTGCCCATGATGGGCCACCAGTAGTAACGGGAGATGAGTTGCAGAGTCTTTTTCTGACCAGCATGGCTGTACAACTTGGAAGAGTAACCCCACCGGAGGACACGACTCCGGTCTGAAGTGGGTACGAGATTCTTTCCCGGGGGGAAGCCAAGCAAGATTAACTGAGGCTACGGGCACTAACTTGGATGGCTCCATGATATGTTGCGGTTCTTCCTCAGAATCAGGAGGCAGGAATGATCTAGAGAATACATTGGCTTTAATGTTTTGTCAGCTGAACAAAAATGAAGGACAAAATTAAATGAGCGGATTGGAGATAAGTGAGGTTCTTATGATCAGTGAAGATGACAACCTGATGGACTGCTTCCTCGAGGAGATGTCGCCACTTTTGCAAGGCCAATTTGATTTGCCAACAAATCTTGATCTCCCATGGAATAGTTCCTTTCAAAAGTGGAGAAAACCTTCGCTAAGAAACCACAGGTGACCATACGACCGGTAGACAACTTCTGGGTGTGAACCGCTGCAGCACCTATAGAGGAAGCATCAACCTCAAGGAAGAATTGCTTATCTGAGTCCAGTCGATGGAGAACAGGTGCAGAAGAGAAGACCTGTTTTACAGAAACAAAAGCATCCTCTGCTTCGGGAATCTAATCCTTGGCGTTTGCGCCTTTCCGGGTCAAAGCCGAGATGGGCGCCACTTGGGTGGAAAAGTGTGGAATGAATAGACAGTAGTAGTTGGCTAAGCCCAGGAACCATTGTATGGCTTTCAGCCCGGATGGGCGAGGCCACTTATGGATGACAGACACCTTCTCGGGATCCATCTATAATCCCGTGGACGAGACTATATAACAAAGGAAAGGCAGAGAGGATTGTTCAAAGCGGCACTTTTCAAATTTGGCATAAAGTCTGTTCTCCCTGAGTCTTTCTATGACCTGACGTACTTGCCTCCGGTGTGAGGCTATGTCTGCAAAGAAGATCAGGATATCCAGGTAAACAACAACACAAGAATTGAGCTTATCTCTGAAAATGTCGTTTACAAATTCCTGGAAAACTCCAGGTGCATTATTTAGGCAGAACGGCATTACCAGGTATTTGTAGTGTTCATCCCGGGTGTAAAAGCTGTTTTCCACTCATCTCCTTTACATATATGAACCAGATTGTAGGCCCCTTTGAGATCCAGTTTGGTGAAGATCTTTGCCCCTCTGAGATGATCAAACAGCTCTGAAATAAGAGGTAACGGGTACCTGTTCTTTACCGTGATCTGGTACAGCCCACTGTAATCGATACAGGGTTGTAGAGATCCGTCTTTTTTCTTCGCGAAGAAGAATTTTGCCCCTGCCGGCGAAGATTATTTCTGCATAAATCCTCTGACCAGGTTCTCCTGGATGTAATCAGACTTCAGACATGAACTGGGTCTCTGCTTGAGGATAGATTCGCCCTCGAGGAAGAGATGTTCCGGGGAATAGATCAATCGGACAGTCATATGATCTGTGCGGAGGTAGTCTCTCTGCTTCCTTTTTCCCGAAAACATCAGCGAAGGCCCAGTAAAAGGAAGGTAGACCTGGCAGGGCAGTTGGCTGGACTGGAGGTGGAACAGGTTGAACAGGGATGATACATCGGTCTGAGCAGGAGTCCCCCCAGTGCAGAACCTCTCCTGTCTCCCAATTTATGACTGATTCATGCATCCAAAGCCAGGGTAGACCTAAAAGCAAGGGGTGAGACCATCCAGGCAACACATAAAAGCAGATTCTTTCCGAATGCATTAGACCTACCCGAATTTCCACTGGCACAGTCTGGAACCGAACGGGCAGGGTCAGGGGTTTGCCATCCATGGATGTCACCTGCAATGGATCTGGAAGATGTTGGATTGTTATCTTGGTATCGGTCCACGACCGCCTGCTGAATGAAATTCCCGGCAGCTCCAGAGTCCAGGTGATAGAGTTCTGAAAATTTTACCATGCCGAAGGACACGGAGACCATTATTTGCAGTGGTGGAGAGAGATGTTCCTTACCTAGGGTGGCCTCTCCTACAGACCCTAGGCACTGGAGTTCTCCAACTTCTTTGGGCAGGAGTGGATCAGATGCTCTGAACTGCCACAGTAAAAACAGCTCCACTCCAGGCAATGCGCCTCCTTGTGGTGGTTGGCAAAGCTTACTTGATCCACTACCATAACCTCTGGAGAGGAGGACAAAGTCAGGGAGGCCGCAGGTTTTGGTAAACTAGAAAGCAGGTGGTAGGGCCTCTTATCACATTTGATTTCCTTGGAACTTTCCTGAAACTGTAGGTTGCATTGACAATCCAACAGAATGGGTTGCACTTTGAACACATTTTATAAGTGGTCAAAAACTTGTAAATAACTCATGAAAGAATAAAGTTGCGTTAAAACCAAGCACACCATTTTTTTCTTGTGAAATTCTCAATACGTTTGATGTGTCACATAACCCTCTTCCCATTGGAAAAAATAAAGTTGGATCCAAAATGGCCGACTTCAAAATGGCCGCCATGGTCACCACCCTTCTTGAAAAGTTTCCCCCCTCCCATATACTAATTTGCCACAAACAGCGAGTTGATATCACCAACCATTCGCATTTTATGTAGGTGTATCCATATACATGGCCCACCCTGTATAAATATATACTGTATATATGTGTATATATATATTACATATAAAACGAAGAAAGTCATATTGGACCCGTTGAAGCGCATTGTGCGCGAAACGGCCGTCGTCCGGTTCACTTCCCGCACCCTCTCGTTTTACCTGCAGCCCGAAAAGGCATGTCCTTACTCCGATATATGGAAGAATAAAGGACTTTTAATACATCGTTTGGTGAGTGCCACCTTTTCTTTTTTCTTTGGATGCTTAACATATATATATATATATATGTATATATATATATATATATATATATATATATGTCAATTCTACTATGCTTACCGAATCCTTGCTCAGATTCACTATGATCCTGTGTAGAATTTTTATTTGGTACAAAAAGATGTTAATTAGGATTAATGATCCAGCCCAGCTAAGCTGACTTGCCAGATCTAAGAAGGAATTCCAAACAAGCCTGTATTTATGACTAGTTACTGGCCATCCCTAGGATAGTTTAAATAAAAACAGGTGGATAAGATTTTGTATGACACTTTAATAGACGTTTTAGGTGGAACCTAAAACCTGTCATCTTCCTAAGGTCCTTATGGTGTAATTTCAACTCTCTTTTTGACAAAAATATTGAAAAGCATGTGTATTCTATTTAGAGCTGATCAGTCACTGGACTTTATCATATAAACTGCATACCTTAGTTTATAGATATCTGATAAGAATGCTGTATATACTTTGAAAATCCATGTCAGAATGGCTGCATACTACGTTTTCAAAGTTAAATTCAATCTCCTCCTATTTAGCCTAATTGGCAACTTCTCATTGTCCCTCTTCCTTGTTTTTGAGTTCTAACACTGCTCAATACAAGATGCAGCTGGGTTGGAGAGTTACTTCATTCAATAAACACGTTGTCAAAATTGTTGGTACCCCTTGTTTAATGACATAAAAACCCACAATGTTCACAGAAATAACTTGAATCTGACAAAAGTAATAGTAAATAAAAGATCCATGAAAATGAACAAATGAAAGTCAGACATTGCTTTTCAACCATGCTTCCACAGAATAAAAAAATAAATAAATAAAACTCATGAACTAGACCTCGACAGAAATGACGGTACCCTTAACTTAATATTTTGTTGCACAACCTTTTGAGGTAATCCCTGCAATCAATCAATCAATCAATCAATCAATCAATCAATCCTGTAACTGTCAATGAGACTCCTGCATCTCTTGACAGGTATTTTGGCCCACTCCTCAAGAGCAACCTGCTCCATTTGTCTCGTGTTTGAAGGTTGCCTTTTCCAGATGGCATGTTTCAGGCCTGTCTCTCTGGGAACCCTACTTGTACAGGCAACACAAATGAAGGAGACCCAACTTGGATTCTCCACATTTTAAAAAAATATTGTCACACACAACTAAAGTAACATCAATTTGCACAGAGCACAAACAGTATAATAGGCCTCTGACACACTTTCCACTACATACAGCCCACCTGATGGAGAGCAAACCCGGAGTCTCCACATTTAAAAAAAAAATGTTTGCAACATCAGCAGCAGTAGCAACAGCAGGCACAGAAGCCACAACAAAGCTGGCACAAACTGCAATAACGCGAGATCAATGCATGACACTAATATTGAGAACATCACCTAGTCTGCCGTGTCTGCTGCCTGGATGAAAAAGTCTTTGGAGGTTCATGACTTGTTCATTTTGATGAAAGTTAGGCAGTTTACACTTTCAGGGAACAGCCAGATGCGCTTATCCGTCAGGTCACCACCAGCAGTGTGGAAGACACGTTCTGAGAGAATGCTGGCTGCTGGGCATAGCAAAGCCTCCAAGGTGTGACAGGTGAGCTAAGGCCACGCTTTTATTTTTGAAGACCAAAATGCAAAGGGTTTAAATCCCCCTGATGGCATTGATATTGAGCTCAAAATACACCTGAAATGACTCACAGAAATTGCTTATGCCACTTACACTGCTGCTTCTAATGTTTTTGCAATGACGCCTTGACATTCCCGGGGTTGGACGTCTAGAACTGCGATGCACACTATGTGCCGCACTGCGGTCTTGGGGGGAACCACACTTAGGATTGTCTACAAGCGTGTTTCGATACTCCAGCATGCGCGCATCTCATTCCATGGGGGAAAGCATCTGGTTAAATTTAGTATTTTACCTTGGATCGAACAGAGTGGCAACTATGTAGTCAGCACTATTTCTAATGCTAAGAATGCGTCATGCGCTTCCATGAGGTTCCATCAGAGGTGTATCTAGAGTTTCTGGCACCCGGGGCAATAATTCATTTTGGCGCCCCCCCCCCCATTCCAAGGACATATGCCATTTGCACACTTAGTTATGTACTGATGAGCCGCTCTCCCTAATGCTCTCAATGATCAGTGAAAAACTGAGAGAAGCAGGAAGAGAAGCTCGTTGTCACAGGACCATAAGTATGAAAGTCGCATATGAGTGAAATGTCCATGTGATGACTACTGGAACCTGCAGAACTGAATCCTGACATCGCAGCTTCTGAATCCTCACAACGAATGCACTGCACACTTTTAGGATTCTCCCTTGCCGATGGACAGTCATGTCAGCCCAAGTATGTGATTTGTATACTTCTGACCACGTTCCGACTAGCCGTGCCTGGCCTCGCTCAGTTCATTTTCAATGAGTGAGGCCACACGTCTGGTCAGCATGTGACTGCATGTATGTAAATCACCAACATGAGAAAATCCTGACAGCGTGTGAGGCACCCACAAGGGTCCAGTCACTACAGAGTACTGCACCTCAACTAGAGGTGTGGTATCACGCTCTCAGGTAAGGATGGGGCACGGCACAGAACCCCACACCTGTATCCAACACTAGACAATTCAGTCAGGGCACCTGGATGCACTCTAACTTGGAAGGTCTCATCTCAGGCTGGATTGGAAAGGGTGTTGGAGGAATGGGTGTGGAAGAGTAGGGGAGTAGCTTGTTAGAGACTTCAGCTTTAGGCGGGGATTGAGAGAGAAGTGGAGCTGAGCAGACAGGGGTCTGCAGCTCCTGGCAGACACAAAGCAGTTCCCAAAGAGAGGGAACTGAAGAAAGGTGAAACAGAAAGAACTGAAGAAGGGGTCCTTGAGGCACAGGTAGTGAGAAGTCCACCCGTGGGGCTCGTATCCACGCTGACCATCGTCGAGTGGAGGGACCAGGTTGCAGTGAGAGACTGGCCCTCGAACTAGTGGAAAAACTAAGAACTCAGCTAGCTAACCGGAGGCTGTGGCTTTTGCAAGAAGCACAGTCACATCTGCATACATTCGCTGAAAAGGCAGCCGTATAGGATTCAGGTAGGACTTAGCACTCACCACCTGGCGGAATCCGCTGGCTGGGGGCACTGTGTGGTAGGCGAAGGGCAGGAGAGGCGATACCCAGCGCAGAAAGACAGCCAGAGAAACATAGGAAGAGGGTTCTGGAAAGTATACCCAAATTGCTTGAGAGCTGACTTGACTACAAACCTGGAGGACACAGTACTCCGGTTGGGGCAACTAAGAACTGTGAGTAAAGCATTGGAAACTGTACCACACTGTGTCCTCACATTTATTTACTGCGCCATCAACCCTGCACCACTGCTATTACAACTACCACAACAGCTATCACAACCATATTACAATCTAAGTGCCCTGGGATTAAAGCTCTGCCTGTGGAGAGCTTTACCAACTCTGCTGCATCACCATCAGCCCCAGCGGTCTCTTCAAGCAGCGTCGGCTAACATCTCACATTTGACAAATACCACAGGTGGCGTCACGAACATTTATCCCATAAACTTTAGTCCCATTTCAATTTCCCTTTATTGGACGCCCAGGGCCACGGACCGGGTCACTGCCGCCATGACACGTCCCCTTTAAGCAGGGTCCTGGCAGACGCTTCACGTGCAGTACATGGAACGCCCGCCAGGGCCATGGGGTACTCAGTACCGCGTCCAGTACTTAAGGGGACGTGTCACGACGGTGACCCAGACCGTGGCCCTGGGTGCCCATGTAAAAGGAATATTGATTAAAGTTTGTGTTCATGATGCCATCTGTGTTATTTGGCCTGACGGGATTGACGCTGTTTAAAGTGGTCTGCTGGGGTGATGGTATGGCAGCTAGATGGTATAACTTCCCACAGGTGAAGTATGTCCCCAGGGCTCCCGGTGAGTAAGTGAAGATGGTGAGAAGTGCAGTGAAGAATGAGGACACAGGTTTTCAGTCTCTTTACCTGGTTTACTGAAGCTTCAGGCAACCGCAGTCCGGGGCACCAGATCACAGGACAGGCAGGGTTCGGCCGGCTTGGAAGCGAATCCAGAATCCCCTTCACCAGGTGGAGATGAAAGCCTTCCTCAAAGCGCAGTGGTGTTGTAGTCCCTTACTGCCTATGGCTTCCTCACAGTTCCTCTCTGTCCCCCAAAAAGGTTAGGACACAACCCATATGACAGGTGAAGCACGCCTTTTTATAGGGTCTCTATCACGACCCGGGCCCTATAAGTATCACTATGTTTCCTGGGTGTAAAGGCGGACAGGTGTTATGATACGGTGGTCTAGGAGCAACATGGAACGAGCTCTGAAGGAAGTGATATCTGTACTGACCGCAGTCCCTAAGCTCAACACAACATTAGAAGTAGCCGTGGAATGCTCCTAATTCTCCCTAGGCATCTCGTCACAGCCTAAGAGCTAACTACCCCTAAAGAAAGAAGCAGGAAAGCTATCTTGCCTCAGAGAAAATCCCCAAAGGATAGATTAGCCCCCCACAAATAATGACTGTGAGTAGAGAGGGAAAAGACATACACAGAATGAAACCAGGATGAGCACAGGAGGCCAGTCTAGCTAAATAGATAGGACAGGATGGAATACTGTGCGGTCAGTATAAAACACTACAAAAATCCATGCAGAGTTTACAAAAAATCTCCACACCTGACTAAAGGTGTGGAGGGCAAATCTGCCTCCCAGAGCTTCCAGCAAGACAGAATTAATTCACACTGATAAGCTGGACAAACATAGAAAGCACAGAATGGATAAGTCCACAATCTATGGACAGAAAAGAGCAAGCAAAAACTTAGCTTTGCTGAACTGGTCAGGATAACAGGGAACTCCAAAGAGATGTGAATCCAACCAGGAACCATTTACAAGTGGCACTGGCTGAAGAAAGAGCCAGGCCTAAATAGCCGAGCAGAAGAGACGATAAGTGGAGGCACCTGATGACAGCTAACTCCAAGGAGCAGCCATACCACTAGAAACCACAAGAGGGAGCCCAAGAGCAGAACTCACAAAAGTGCCACTTACAACCACCGGAGGGAGCCCAAGAGCGGAATTCACAACAGTACCCCCCCTTGAGGAGGTGTCACCGAACTCTCACCAGAGCCCCCAGGCCGATCAGGACGAGCCAAGTGAAAAGCACGAACCAAATCGGTGGCATGGACATCGGAGGCAACAACCCAAGAATTATCCTCCTGGCCATAACCCTTCCACTTGACAAGATACTGAAGCCTCCGCCTCGAAAAACGAGAATCCAAAATCTTCTCAACCTCATATTCCAACTCTCCCTCAACCAACACCGGGGCAGGAGGGTCAACCGAGGGAACAACGGGCACCACATATCTCCGCAACAAAGATCTATGGAAAACATTATGAATGGCAAAAGAGGCTGGAAGAGCCAAACGAAAAGACACCGGATTAATAATTTCAGAAATTTTATAAGGACCAATAAACCGAGGCTTAAACTTAGGAGAAGAAACCTTCATAGGAACATGACGAAAAGACAACCAAACCAAATCCCCCACACGAAGCCGGGGACCAACACACCGACGGCGCTTAGCAAAACGTTGAGCCCTTTCCTGAGACAACGTCAAATTGTCCACCACATGAGTCCAAATCTGCTGCAGCCTGTCCACCACAGAATCAACACCAGGACAATCAGAAGGCTCAACCTGCCCAGAAGAAAAACGAGGATGAAAACCAAAATTACAAAAGAAAGGTGAAACCAAAGTAGCCGAACTAGCCCGATTATTAAGGGCAAACTCGGCCAACGGCAAGAAAGACACCCAATCATCCTGATCAGCAGACACAAAGCATCTCAAATAGGTCTCCAAGGTCTGATTAGTTCGCTCAGTTTGGCCATTAGTCTGAGGATGAAACGCCGAAGAAAAAGACAAATCAATGCCCATCCTAGCACAAAAGGCCCGCCAAAATCTAGAGACAAACTGAGAACCTCTGTCAGACACAATAATCTCCGGAATGCCATGCAAACGAACCACATGCTGAAAAAATAATGGAACCAGATCTGAGGAGGAAGGCAACTTAGGCAAAGGTACCAGATGGACCATTTTAGAGAACCGGTCACAAACAACCCAGATAACAGACATCTTCTGGGAAACAGGAAGATCCGAAACAAAATCCATGGAAATATGGGTCCAGGGCCTCTCGGGGACCGGCAAAGGCAAAAGCAACCCACTAGCGCGGGAACAGCAAGGCTTGGCCCGGGCGCAAATCCCACAGGACTGCACAAAAACACGCACATCGCGCGACAAGGAAGGCCACCAAAAGGACCTAGCAACCAAATCTCTGGTACCAAAAATCCCAGGCTGACCAGCCAACACTGAACAATGAACCTCAGAAATTACCTTACTTGTCCATCTATCAGGAACAAACAGCTTCCCCACTGGACAGCGGTCAGGCCTATCAGCCTGAAATTCCTGAAGCACCCGCCGCAAATCAGGGGAGATAGCAGAAAGAATCACCCCCTCCTTAAGAATGCCAACCGGCTCAAGGACTCCAGGAGAATCAGGCGAAAAACTCCTAGAGAGGGCATCAGCCTTAACATTCTTAGATCCCGGAAGATATGAGACCACAAAATCAAAACGGGAGAAAAACAGGGACCATCGAGCCTGTCTAGGATTCAGCCGCTTGGCCGACTCGAGGTAAATCAGATTCTTATGATCGGTCAGGACCACAACACGGTGTTTAGCTCCCTCAAGCCAATGTCGCCACTCCTCAAACACCCACTTCATAGCCAACAACTCCCAATTGCCGACATCATAATTGCGTTCCACAGGCAAAAACTTTCTGGAAAAAAAAGCACACGGTTTCATCAAAGAACCATCAGACTCCCTCTGAGACAAAACGGCCCCTGCCCCAATCTCAGAAGCGTCGACCTCAACCTGAAAAGGAAGAGAAACATCCGGCTGACGCAACACAGGGGCAGAAGTAAATCGGCGTTTAAGCTCCTGAAAGGCCTCAACAGCCTCAAAGGACCAATTCGTCACATCAGCGCCTTTCTTCGTCAAATCAGTAAGGGGCTTAACCACACTGGAAAAGTTGGCAATGAAACGGCGATAGAAATTAGCAAAGCCCAAAAATTTTTGAAGACCCTTCACAGATGTGGGTTGGATCCAGTCATGAATAGCTCGGACCTTAACAGGATCCATTTCTATAGACGAGGGAGAAAAAATAAAACCCAAAAAAGAGACCTTCTGAACTCCGAATAGGCACTTAGACCCCTTCACAAATAAAGCATTATCACGAAGGATCTGGAACACCATCCTGACCTGCTTCACATGAGTGTTGTGAATTCTGTTTTTGAACTCCCTCCTGTGGTCATGAATGGTACTTCGGCGAGTTCTGTCCATGGACTCCCTCTGGTGGCTGTGAGTGGAGCTGCTGCTTCTGAGGTTCCTTCCACAGGTGACGTAGTTTATTCTTTGGCTGGCTGTTCTATTTAACTCCGCTCAGATCGTTACTCGATTGCCAGCTGTCAATGTTCTTGTACTGGTTCAGTTCGCTCTTGGATCTTTCTGGTGACCTGTCTACTCCAGCAGAAGCTAAGTCCCTGCTAGTTATAATTTGTTCATTGTTTCCTTGTCCAGTTGGCTATCATGATTTTTCCTTGCTAGCTGGAAGCTCTGGGATGCAGAGTGGCACCTCCACACCGTGAGTCGGTGCGGAGGTCTTTTTGCACACTCTGCGTGGTCTTTTGTAGTTTTTTGTGCTGACCGCAAAGATTCCTTTCCTATCCTCAGTCTGTTTAGTAAGTCTTGCCTCCCTTTGCTGAAACCTGTTTCTTTTCTGTGTTTGTGACTTTCATCTTAACTCACAGTCAATATATGTGGGGGGCTGCCTTTTCCTTTGGGGAATTTCTCTGAGGCAAGGTAGGCTTTATTTTCTATCTTTAGGGCTAGTTAGCTCTTAGGCTGTGAAGAGGCGTCTAGGTTGTGTTAGGTACGCTCCACGGCTATTTCTAGTTGTGTGATAGGATTAGGGATTGCGGTCAGCAGAGTTCCCACTGCCCAGAGCTTGTCCTGTGTGAGTTTAACCATCAGGTCATTCCGGGTGCTCCTAACCACCAGGTCCATAACAGTACAGCTGGCCCAAAGTATCAATGCATCTCAATAGAGGGATAAGAGAAGTTCTGAGACCATTTTTTTTTCTCTGCAGTGTTTTTTTTTTTCCCCTTTACCTCTGGGTGGTTCAGGACACAGGTGTAGATATGGACATGCAAGGTCTGTCCTCTTGTGTGGATCATCTCACTGCAAGGGTACAAAACATTCAAGATTTTGTGGTTCAGAATCCGATGTTAGAGCCTAGAATTCCAATTCCTGATTTGTTTTCTGGGGATAGATCTAAATTCCTGAATTTCAAAAATAATTGTAAACTGTTTCTAGCTTTGAAACCCCGCTCCCCTGGTGACCCCGTTCAACAAGTAAAAATCATTATTTCTTTGTTGCGTGGTGACCCTCAAGACTGGGCATTTTCCCTTGTGCCAGGAGATCCTGCATTGCGTGATGTAGATGCGTTTTTTTCTGGCGCTTGGATTGCTTTATGATGAACCAAATTCAGTGGATCAGGCAGAGAAAATCTTGCTGGCTTTGTGTCAGGGTCAGGATGAAGCGGAGGTGTACTGTCAGAAGTTTAGAAAGTGGTCTGTGCTTACTCAGTGGAATGAGTGTGCTCTGGCCGCAATTTTCAGAAAGGGTCTTTCTGAAGCCCTTAAGGATGTCATGGTGGGATTTCCCACGCCTGCTGGTCTGAATGAGTCTATGTCCTTGGCCATTCAGATCGATCGGCGCTTGCGTGAGCGCAAAGCTGTTCAAAATTTGGCGGTATTCTCTGAGCATAGGCCTGAGCCTATGTAATGTGATAGGACTTTGACCAGAGCTGAACGGCAAGAACACAGACGTCGGAATGGGCTATGTTTTTACTGTGGTGATTCCACTCATGCTATCTCCGATTGTCCTAAGCGCACTAAGCGGTTCGCTAGGTCTGCCACCATCGGTATGGTACAGTCTAAATTTCTTTTGTCCGTTACTCTGATTTGCTCTCTGTCGTCCTATTCTGTTATGGCATTTGTGGATTCAGGCGCTGCCCTGAATTTGATGGACTTGGAGTTTGCCAGGCGCTGTGGTTTTTTCTTGGAGCCCTTGCAGTATCCTATTCCATTGAGAGGAATTGATGCTACGCCTTTGGCCAAGAATAAGCCTCAATACTGGACTCAATTGACCATGTGCATGGCTCCTGCACATCAGGAGGATATTCGCTTTTTGGTGTTGCATAATCTGCATGATGTGGTCGTTTTGGGGTTGCCATGGCTACAGGTCCATAATCCAGTGTTGGATTGGAAATCTATGTCTGTGTCCGGCTGGGGTTGTCAGGGGGTACATGGTGATGTTCCATTGTTGTCAATTTCGCCTTCCACTCCTTCTGAAGTCCCTGAGTTTTTATCAGATTACCGGGATGTATTTGAAGAGCCCAAATCTGGTGCCCTACCTCCTCATAGGGATTGCGATTGTGCTATTAATTTGATTCCGGGTAGTAAGTTTCCTAAGGGCCGACTGTTTAATTTATCTGTGCCAGAGCACGCCGCTATGCGGAGTTATATAAAGGAATCCTTGGAGAAAGGTCATATTCGCCCGTCGTCATCACCGTTGGGAGCAGGGTTCTTTTTTGTGGCCAAGAAGGATGGTTCTTTGAGACCTTGTATTGATTACCACCTTCTTAATAAGATCACAGTCAAATTTCAGTACCCTTTGCCGCTGTTGTCTGATTTGTTTGCTCGGATTAAGGGGGCTAGTTGGTTCACCAAGATAGATCTTCGAGGGGCGTATAATCTTGTGCGAATTAAACAGGGCGATGAATGGAAAACAGCATTTAATACGCCCGAGGGCCATTTTGAGTACCTGGTTATGCCATTCGGGCTTTCTAATGCTCCATCTGTGTTTCAGCCCTTTATGCATGACATCTTCCGAAAGTACCTGGATAGATTCATGATTGTATATTTGGATGATATTTTGGTCTTTTCGGATGATTGGGAGTCTCATGTGAAGCAGGTCAGAATGGTGTTCCAGGTCCTTCGTGCGAATTCCTTGTTTGTGAAGGGGTCGAAATGTCTCTTTGGAGTTCAGAAGGTTTCATTTTTGGGTTTCATTTTTTCTCCTTCTACTATCGAGATGGACCCTGTTAAAGTTCAGGCCATTTATGATTGGACTCAGCCGACATCTGTGAAGAGCCTGCAGAAATTCCTGGGCTTTGCTAATTTTTACCGTCGCTTCATCGCTAATTTTTCTAGTGTTGCTAAACCGTTGACTGACTTGACCAAGAAAGGTGCTGATGTGGTCAATTGGTCCTCTGCGGCTGTAGAGGCTTTTCAGGAGTTGAAGCGTCGTTTCTCTTCTGCCCCTGTGTTGTGCCAGCCAGATGTTTCAGGTCGAGGTTGATGCTTCTGAGATTGGAGCAGGGGCTGTTTTGTCGCAAAGAAGTTCTGATGGCTCGGTGATGAAACCATGTGCCTTCTTTTCTAGAAAATTCTCGCCTGCTGAGCGCAATTATGATGTTGGCAATCGAGAGTTGTTGGCTATGAAGTGGGCATTCGAGGAGTGGCGACATTGGCTTGAAGGAGCCAAGCATTGCGTGGTGGTCTTGACGGATCACAAGAATTTGACTTATCTCGAGTCTGCCAAACGGTTGAATCCTAGACAGGCTTGATGGTCGCTGTTTTTCTCCCGTTTTGATTTTGTGGTTTCGTACCTTCCGGGCTCTAAGAATGTGAAGGCTGATGCCCTTTCAAGGAGTTTTGTGCCTGACTCTCCGGGTGTTCCTGAGCCGGCGGGTATTCTCAAAGAGGGGGTAATTTTGTCTGCCATCTCCCCTGATTTGCGGCGGGTGCTGCAGAAGTTTCAGGCTGATAGACCTGACCGTTGTCCAGCGGAGAAACTGTTTGTCCCTGATAGATGGACTAGTAGAGTTATCTCGGAGGTTCATTGTTCGGTGTTGGCTGGTCATCCTGGAATCTTTGGTACCAGAGATTTGGTGGCTAGATCCTTTTGGTGGCCTTCTTTGTCACGGGATGTGCGTTCTTTTGTGCAGTCCTGTGGGACTTGTGCTTGGGCTAAGCCCTGCTGTTCTCGTGCCAGTGGGTTGCTTTTGCCCTTGCCGGTCCCGAAGAGGCCCTGGACGCATATTTCCATGGATTTTATTTCAGATCTCCCTGTCTCTCAAAGGATGTCGGTCATTTGGGTGGTTTGTGATCGCTTCTCTAAGATGGTCCATTTGGTTCCCTTGTCTAAATTGCCTTCCTCTGATTTGGTGCCATTGTTTTTCCAGCATGTGGTTCGTTTGCATGGCATTCCGGAGAACATCGTCTCGGACAGAGGTTCCCAGTTTGTTTCGAGGTTTTGGCGGTCCTTTTGTGCTAAGATGGGCATTGATTTGTCTTTTTCTTCGGCTTTCCATCCTCAGACAAATGGCCAAACCGAACGAACTAATCAGACTTTGGAAACATATCTGAGATGCTTTGTTTCTGCTGATCAGGATGATTGGGTGTCCTTCTTGCCTTTGGCTGAGTTCGCCCTTAATAATCGGGCCAGCTCGGCTACTTTGGTTTCGCCTTTTCTGTAATTCTGGTTTCCATCCTCGTTTCTCTTCAGGGCAGGTTGAGCCTTCGGACTGTCCTGGTGTGGATACTGTGGTGGACAGGTTGCAGCAGATTTGGACTCATGTGGTGGACAATTTGACATTGTCCCAGGAGAAGGCTCAACGTTTCGCTAACCGCCGGCGCGGTGTTGGTCCCCGACTTCGTGTTGGGGATTTGGTTTGGTTGTCGTCTCGTTATGTTCCTATGAAGGTTTCCTCTCCTAAGTTTAAGCCTCATTTCATTGGTCCGTATAAGATTTCTGAAGTTCTCAATCCTGTGTCATTTCGTTTGGCCCTTCCAGCTTCTTTTGCCATCCATAATGTGTTCCATAGGTCGTTATTGCGGAGATACGTGGCGCCTATGGTTCCCTCCGTTGATCCTCCTGCCCCGGTGTTGGTCGAGGGGGAGTTGGAGTATGTGGTGGAGAAGATTTTGGATTCTCGTATTTCGAGACGGAAACTCCAGTACCTGGTCAAGTGGAAGGGTTATGGTCAGGAAGATAATTCCTGGGTTTTTGCCTCTGATGTTCATGCTGCCGATCTGGTTCGTGCCTTTCATTTGGCTCGTCCTGAACGGCCTGGGGGCTCTGGTGAGGGTTCGGTGACCCTTCCTCAAGGGGGGGGTACTGTTGTGAATTCTGTTTTCGGGCTCCCTCCTGTGGTCATGAATGGTACTTCGGCGAGTTCTGTCCATGGACTCCCTCTGGTGGCTGTGAGTGGAGCTGCTGCTTCTGAGGTTCCTTCCACAGGTGACGTAGTTTATTCTTTGGCTGGCTGCTCTATTTAACTCCACTTAGATCGTTACTCCATGCCAGCTGTCAATGTTCTTGTACTGGTTCAGTTCGCTCTTGGATTTTTCTGGTGACCTGTCTACTCCAGCAGAAGCTAAGTCCCTGCTAGTTAATTATTTGTTCATTGTTTCCTTGTCCAGCTAGCTATCATGATTTTGCCTTGCTAGCTGGAAGCTCTGGGATGCAGAGTGGCACCTCCGCACCGTGAGTCGGTGCGGAGGTCTTTTTGCACACTTTGCGTGGTTTTTTGTAGTTTTTTGTGCTGACCGCAAAGATACCTTTCCTATCCTCTGTCTGTTTAGTAAGTCTGGCCTCCCTTTGCTGAAACCTGTTTCATTTCTGTGTTTGTGACTTTCATCTTAACACACAGTCAATATATGTGGGGGGCTGCCTTTTCCTTTGGGGAATTTCTCTGAGGCAAGGTAGGCTTTATTTTCTATCTCTAGGGCTAGTTAGCTCTTAGGCTGTGAAGAGGCGTCTAGGCAGAGTTAGGTACGCTCCACGGCTATTTCAAGTTGTGTGATAGGATTAGGGGTTGCAGTTAGCAGAGCTCCCACTTCCCAGAGCTTGTCCTGTGTGAGTTTAACCATCAGGTCGTTCCGGGTGCTCCTAACCACCAGGTCCATAACAGTGGGCCAAAGTTCCAGTTGTCAAATCTGCGGTTGTGCTGGGTTGAGGGGCAGTTACAGGCAAATCTACGTCACTTGGGTCCCTCAAAAAACCAGAACCCGGCCTTGCCACGCCACCAACTTCCAGTGGCCCCGGAGAAGCTTCCTCATTAAAAAAATACTCATCCCCATCATCCTCCTCGTCCTCCTCCTCCTGTTCGCCCGCTACCTTGTCCTGTACACTGCCCTGACCAGACAATGGCTGACTGTCATCAAGGCTTTCCTCTTCTTCTGCTGCAGACGCCTGCTCCTTTATGAGCGTCAAACTTTGCATCAGCAGACGCATTAGGGGGATGCTCATGCTTATGACATTGTCTGCACTAACCAGCCGTGTGCATTCCTCAAAACACTGAAGGACTTGACACATGTCTTGTACCTTCGACCACTGCACACCTGACAACTCCATGTCTGCCATCCTACTGCCTGCCCGTGTATGTGTATCCTCCCACAAATACATAACAGTACGCCTCTGTTCGCACAGTCTCTGAAGCATGTGCAGTGTTGAGTTCCACCTCGTTGCAACGTCTATGATTAGGCGATGCTGGGGAAGGTTCAAAGACCGCTGATAGGTCTGCATACGGCTGGAGTGTACGGGCGAACGGCGGATATGCGAGCAAAGTCCACGCACTTTGAGGAGCAGGTCGGATAACCCCGGATAACTTTTCAGGAAGCACTGCACCACCAGGTTTAAGGTGTGAGCCAGGCAAGGAATGTGTTTCAGTTGGGAAAGGGAGATGGCAGCCATGAAATTCCTTCCGTTATCACTCACTACCTTGCCTGCCTCAAGATCTACAGTGCCCAGCCACGACTGCGTTTCTTTCTGCAAGAACTCGGACAGAACTTCCGCGGTGTGTCTGTTGTCGCCCAAACACTTCATAGCCAATACAGCCTGCTGACGCTTGCCAGTAGCTGCCCCATAATGGGACACCTGGTGTGCAACAGTGGCAGCTGCGGATAGAGTGGTTGTGCGACTGCGGTCAGTGGACGAGCTCTCGCTTCTGCAGGAGGACGAGGAGGAGGAGGAGGGAGGGCGAACGGCTACAGCCAACTATTTCCTAGACCGTGGGCTAGGCAGAACTGTCCCAATATTGCTGTCCCATGTGGACCCTGCATCCACCACATTCACCCAGTGTGCCGTGATGGACACGTAACGTCCATGCATCTGTTGTCAGGTGCACCTTTGTACTCACAGATTGCCTGAGTGCATGGACGATGCGCTCTTTAACATGCTGGTGGAGGGCTGGGATGGCTTTTCTCGAAGAGAAGTGTCGACTGGGTAGCTCGTAGCGTGGTACAGCATAGTCCATCAGGGCTTTGAAAGCTTTGCTTTCAACTAACCGGTAGGGCATCATCTCTAACGAGATTAGTCTAGCTATGTGGGCGTTCAAACCCTGTGTACGCGGATGCGAGGATGAGTACTTCCTTTTTCTAACGAGAGTCTCATGTAGGGTGAGCTGGACTGGAGAGCTGGAGATCGTGGAACTAGCGGGTGTGCCGGTGGACATGGCAGACTGAGAGACGGTTGGAGACGGTATTCTTGCCAGTGCCCTACATGCAGTGTTTCCTACTACGAAACTGGTGATTCCCTGACCCTGACTGCTTTGGCCTGGCAACGAAACCTGCACAGATACTGCAGGTGGTGCGGAAAATGGTGGCCTTACAGTGACGGAAGGGATGTAGCGTTGCTGACTAGCTTCATTGGCCGAGGGTGCTACAACCTTAAGGGACGTTTGGTAGTTAGTCCAGGCTTGCAAATGCATGGTGGTTAAATGTCTATGCATGCAACTTGTATTTAGACTTTTCAGATTCTGACCTCTGCTTAAGGTAGTTGAACATTTTTGACAGATGACTTTGCGCTGATCAATTGGATGTTGTTTAAAAAAAATGCCAGACTGCACTCTTTCTAGCATCGGATACCTTTTCAGGCATTGCAGACTGAGCTTCTTTAACCGGATGGCCACGCTGTCCTCCAACTGGTTTTGGCTTTGCCACGCGTTTTAGGCCAGATACGGGCCCGGCAGATGGAACCTGTTGCGATGTTGATGCCTGCTGCGGCCCCTCCTCCTCCGCTTCAGAACTACTTCCGCCTGCACCCTGTTCCCCCAATGGCTACCAATCGGGGTCAACAACTGGGTCATCTATGACCTCCTCTTCTATCTCATGTGCAACTTCATCTGTGTTACCGTGTAAGCCGGTGGTATAGCGTTCGTGACTGGGCACCATAGTCTCATCAGGGTCTGATTCTGGATCAGTACACTGCGAGGGCAATGTTGTGTTCTGAGTCAAAGGAACAGCATAGTAATCTGGCTGTGGCTGTGCATCTGTGCACTCCATGTCCGATTCAACTTGTAATGGGCATGGCCTGTTAACTGTTTCACTTTCTAACCCAGGAACGGTATGTGTAAAGAGCTCCATGGAGTAACCCGTTGTGTCGCCTGACGCATCCTTCTCTGTTGTTGTTTTTGCTGAACAGGACAATGGAGCGACTTGTCCCTGAGCGTGAACATCCACTAACGACGCGCTGCTTTTACATTCACCAGTTTCAGAAGAGGAGGCAAAAGAGCTAGAGGCTGGAAAGCCAAAACTTGCTCTTGCTGCTCCGGCTTTAAAAGCGGTTTTCCTACTCCCAGAAAAGGGAGCGTTCGAGGCCTTGTGTAGCCAGACGACGAACCTGGCTCCACAGCTCGAGACTTAGGTGCTATATTGTTTTTCCCACGACCACCTGATGCTCCACCACCACTACCATCATTACCAGCTGGCAATGAACGCCCACTGCCACGACCTCTTCCACCAGACTTCCTCATTGTTTTAAAAACGTAACCAAAGTAACGGTATTTGTTACTGTAAAACAACTTACAAGGTGAACTCAAACTTCTGTAGGATTTAGATATCCCTTTATAGGTGGGTGAGACTGCAAGGAAAATCAGGCACAATGTTACACACTCGGTTTTCTGTGGCACAAAATGAGACAGATGCCACACACGCAGGACTGGCACTGAAGCACAAATGCCAATATTAATCTCCCACTATTTTTTTTTTTTTAGGGAGAATTTAAAAAACAAAAAACAAAAAAACAGACACTAGGCTTTCTGTGGCCCACAATTTGAGAGAGATGGCACACACGACTGGCACTCAAGCACAAATGCCAATATTAATCCCCCACTATTTATTTTTTTCAGGGAGAATTTAAAAAACAAAAAACAAAAAAACAGACACTAGGCTTTCTGTGGCCCACAATTTGAGAGAGATGGCACACACGACTGGCACTGAAGCACAAATGCCAATATTAATCTCCCACTATTTATTTTTTTTCAGGGAGAATTTAAAAACCAATATAAATAAAAAAAGACACTAGGCTTTCTGTGCCCCACAATTTGAGAGAGATGGCACACACGACTGGCACTCAAGCACAAATGCCAATATTAATCTCCCACTATTGTTTTTTTTTCAGGGAGAATTTAAAAACCAAAATAAAAAAAACAGACACTAGGCTTTCTGTGGCCCACAATTTGAGAGAGATGGCACACATGACTGGCACTCAAGCACAAATGCCAACATTAATCTCCCACTATTTTTTTTTTTATTTCTGGGAGAATTGGCTAGAAATCAGGCCCACTGTTAGACTGTATGTTTTCTGTGCCAGAAAATGAGACATAGATGCCACACACAGGACTGCCACTGATGCAGATTTGCCAATTTTAATCTGCACCCTTTTTTTTTTATTCAGGGAGACTAGTGAATAAATCCGGGCCACTGTATTAGAGTATATTTTCTGTGGCAGAAAGTGGCTTGAACAGATGTAACGAAAAAAAAAAAAAAAAGGACTGTCCTACAATTACGATCTCCCTGCAGTAATCTCAGCCAGGTATGGCAGGCAGCAATAACAAGGAGTGGACTGCTGCACAAATTAAATAAAAAGTGTGGACAAACAAACAAGATAGCTGTGCAGAGAGGAAGGAACAACAGGATTTGTGCTTTGAAAAAAGCAGTTGGTTTGCACAGCGGTGTACACACAGCAATGCAGCTATCAGGGAGCCTTCTAGGGCAGCCCAATGAGCTACAGCGCTGAGGAAAAAAAATGTAGCCTCCACTGTCCCTGCAAACAAAAGTTGGTGTTGGACAGTGGAAATCGCTACAGCACAAGCAGTTTGGGGGTTAATGGACCCTGCCTAACGCTATCCCTGCTTCTGACGAAGCGGCAGCAACCTCTCCCTATGCTCAGATCAGCAGCAGTAAGATGGCGGTCGGCGGGAACGCTCCTTTATAGCCCCTGTGACGCCACAGACAGCAAGCCAATCACTGCAATGCCCTTCTCTAAGATGGTGGGGGCTGAGACCTATGTCATCACGCTGCCCACACTCTGCGTCCACCTTCATTGGCTGAGAAATGGCGCTTTTTGCATCATTGAAACGCGACTTTGGTGCGAAAGTCGCGTACCGCATGGCCGACACCACACAGGGATCGGGTCAGGTTTCATGAAACCCGACTGTGCCAAAAGTCGGCGACTTATGAAAATGACCGACCCGTTTCGCTCAACCCTAGTCGTGATTGTTGGTAAGTCGTTTAGTGTGACTAAAGCTTAATGTCTTATGCAGGATCTTATCAGGCATCTCTTAAATACATTATTTCTCCCAAACCAAGAAAGTGGGAGGATATTCCAAGATATGAGATCTTTTCTATAACTTGTCTGAGGGATAATTCAGATGAAATATTTGCTGCTGTTCAGCTGGGATGTGAATTCCCAGGTATTTAATATATTGTTTGCCCCAATGAAAAGGAAAGTCAGATTTAAGTGCGCTCACCTCGCCCGCAGGCAATATAATGTTTAGTAGCTCTGATTTTTGAAGATAAACTTTGAAGTTGCTTAGTCTATCAAATCGATCAAATTCCTTCAAAATAGAAAAGAGACTAGCTTTGGGTGAGGTTACATTGATCCACAAGTCATCCACAAACAAGGCCAGCTTCCTTTTTGTAATTTTTAAAATGTTAAAATTTACAATATACAGTATATATATTTTTGCCTAAAATACAAAGAACGTGTAATCTTTAACTTTAGCCCTTTTCGAGATCATTTCATCTTCAACTTGCTTAATTGTTCACAATAACCGTAATTTTGACCAGAGGTGCTCAAACTTTTACATGCCACTATACTTGGCATCCATTGATCTTGGAGAAGTTGACAAATTAAATCCTCCTAAACTTTTTTTAAACGTGTATCCTGAAAAAAACTAAGCCTGAAAAGTAGCCAGAATGTTTACAGTTGGGCACACTTTATACTGAATCTTGTCTAAAAAAAAATGGCAATAATGGACTTAATTCTCCAGTTAAACCCAGTTCCTAAAGGCATTCTCTTTTAGATGCCAAAATGGAGAACTGGGTTGTCAGACACAGCACGTTCACTGCAGGGAAAATTGTATAGAAAGAGGTAGCTTCTTTTCTTGCAGTAACGGATGTGGGTATAAGTATTTTGACAGGTTTGTGATCATTTCGTAGACTTCGTTTCAATAAAGGGGTTGTCTTCATGAGACAACTCTTGAGTAATAGAATTTTTTTTTTAGTTTCTACTAACATTTCTTACCATACATTGTCTCTTATACACTACTTCTGAGGGCTAGCAACAGACTAATTAGTTTTACCTTAACGTTATGTAATGTCCTGATTATACCCATTTGCTTAAACCCAGACATTGCTGGATTCCTAACATACTATGATCTCACTTTAAATTACTAGTAAGGTCAGTGAAGATACGCGGCCAACATATGTATGGATTATATGTAACATTAGACTCTCTTAAACTTTACTGGATGTACATCTTTCAGATCTCTGTTCAATGTTCCCTTGGGGCCACTGAAAAATTCAACTAACTGATCTGACGTTGGTGCACAGTGTGAGGTGCCTGAAGCTGATCATGAGCAATCACACAGGTATTCATAAAATGACAGCAGCCAGAGGAGCTCAAAAAAAGCAGAGGAATATTTAGAAAAAAACACAGAAAACCTATGTAATATCTAATACTTTTAATGAAATTAATAAAAAAAAAGTAGTTTGGCTAGAATTTCATGACTCCAGATTTTTATTAGATTTTTAGATTTTTGAACTAGTGCATATCTAAAGTCACTTTTTTGGAAGTGTGCTTATTTTCCAATGCCAATGAATTTTGTAGCAAATTTGTCAAAATGTCAAAATGATGCATGATGTATGCCGAATTTGGTTCAAGTGCAAAGCAACACTAGAACTTGTAAGTTGCAGACTGCACTAATACGGCAGAATAGAGTATGGGGCAGAAGCAGGATAGCTGAGATGAGTTAATTATTATGAACTTAACAAAGAAGAGTTCTACAACCCCAAATGAAAAAAAAAATTGGGACACTGTGGAATGTAAAGAGAACAAGAATGCAGTAATTTGAAGATCTCTCATAGCCATATTTTATTCACAACAGGACATAGAGCACTGATTAAAATGTCAACGTTTTCATTTCATTTAAAAAAAAACAGCTCATTATGAAATCAAGGGCAGTAACATATCTAAAAAGAACCATGTCTACCATTGTGTAGCATTCCCTCTTCTTTTTACACCAGTAATGTACACATTTGGAAAGTGAGGAAACCAATTGTTGGATTGTTTGATGGGAATGTTGTCCCATTCTTGTCTGATATGGGATTCTAGATGCTCAAAACTTCTGGGTCTTCTTTGCCAGCATGTATGTTTTAAGTTTAGTGCAAAAAAAAGTCCTATCTAAAGAATCCGGTTCTGACACAAAAAAAAAAACTCAGCAAAACCTGATATCTGCATTTTTGCGGCAGATTTTCAGCATTTTTTCACCACCCATTCATGCCAATGGGTAAAAAACACTGAAAAAATGCTGAAAAACCCATGAAAGATGTGACATGCTCTATTGTGCAAAAAACATGCAAAGCACAAAATACTGACAAACAAAACAAAGTGTGAATGAGATTTCTGAAAAAAACACCTAGTGTGAACTTACCTTTATACTTACTGGTCCCTCCACTCCTCATTGTCACCCATCTAGTGATGCAGAAAAGCCAGATAGTTGAGTATAAGGATATTTATAAAGGTAAGAAAGCACCAAATGCTTGAGTGCATGTTGCTCGATCCGAGCAATTCCTAATACTTGCATGCTTGTTTCGAATAACGAGTATACTGGAAGTCAATGGGTAAGCCGACACTACAAAGAGGTCTGGGGGCAGGGAAAATGTTCACATTGATGGGAAAAGTGCTGAATGGAAGGAGAACAGTATGAGGAAGTCCCCTGGAAGCATCTGACTCCCAGATCACTGCTGAGAACAATGGGGTCACACTTTTACAGTCATGGCCAAAAGTATTGACACCCCTGCAATTCTGTCAGATAATACTCATTTTCTTCCGGAAAATGATTGCAAACATAAATTATTTGGTATTATTATCTTCATTTAATTTGTCTTAAATGAAAAAACACAAAAAGATTTGTCCTAAAGCCAAATTGGATATAATTCCACAGCAAACATAAAAAAGGGGGTGGACAAAAGTATTGGCACTGTTCGAAAAATCATGTGATGCTTCTCTAATTTGTGTAATTAACAGCACCTGTAACTTACCTGTGGCACCCAACAGGTGTTGGCAATAACTAAATCACACTTGCAGCCAGTTGACATGGATTAAAGTTGACTCAACCTCTGTCCTGTGTCCTTGTGTGTACCACATTGAGTATTGGGAAAAGAAAGAAGACCAAAGAACTGTCTGAGGACTTGAGAAACCAAATTGTGAGGAAGCATGATCAATCTCAAGGCTACAAGTCCATCTCCAAAGACCAGAATGTTCCTGTGTCTACCGTGCGCAGTGTCATCAAGAAGTTTAAAGCCCATGGCACTGTGGCTAACCTCCCTAGATGTGGACGGAAAAGAAAAATTGACAAGAGATTTCAACGCAAGATTGTGCGGATGTTGGATAAAGAACCTTGACTAACATCCAAACAAGTTCAAGCTGCCCTGCAGTCCGAGGGTACAACAGTGTCAACCCGTACTATCCGTCGGCATCTGAATGAAAAGGGACTGTATGGTAGGAGACCCAGGAAGACCCCACTTCTTACCCCGAGACATAAAAAAGCCAGGCTGGAGTTTGCCAAATCTTACCTGAAAAAGCCTAAAATGTTTTGGAAGAATTATCTCTGGTCAGATGAGACAAAAGTAGAGCTTTTTGGGCAAAGGCATCAACATAGAGTTTACATGAGAAAAAAGAGGCATTCAAAGAAAAGAACACGGTCCCTACAGTCAAACATGGCGGAGTTCCCTGATGTTTTGGGGTTGCTTTGCTGCCTCTGGCACTGGACTACTTGACCGTGTGCGTGGCATTATGAAGTCTGAAGACTACCAACAAATTTTGCAGCATAATGTAGGGCCCAGTGTGAGAAAGCTGGGTCTCCCTCAGAGGTCATGGGTCTTCCAGCAGGACAATGACCCAAAAAACACTTCAAAAAGCACTAGAAAATGGTTGGAGAGAAAGCATTGGAGACTTCTAAGGTGGCCAGCAATGAGTCCAGACCTGAATCCCATAGAACACCTGTGGAGAGATCTAAAAATGGCAGTTTGGAGAAGGCACCCTTCAAATATCAGGGACCTGGAGCAGTTTGCCAAAGAAGAATGGTCTAAAATTCCAGCAGAGCATTATTAGAAACTCATTGATGGTTACCAGAAGCGGTTGGTCGCAGTTATTTTGTCAAAAGGTTGTGCAACCAAGTATTCGGCTGAGGGTGCCAATACTTTTGTCTGGCCCATTTCTGAAGTTTTGTGTGAAATGATCAATGTTTTGCTTTTTGCTTCATTCTCTTTTGTGTTTTTTCATTTAAGACAAATTAAATGAAGATAATAATACCAAATAATTTGTGTTTGCAATCATTTTCAGGAAGAAAATGAGTATTATCTGACAGAATTGCAGGGGTGTCAATACTTTTGGCCATGACTGTATGCCACTTTAAAGAGTGACAATAAAACTGAAAAATTGCATTTTACAGGACAAAAAATTGTAAAGGAACATTTTTTCCTGTATAATGTAACATAGTTAGCAATGCCGGAAAAAAACATTTGTCCATCCAGTTCAGCCTATATTCTGTCAGAATAAATCCCCAGATCTATGTCCTACTAAAGAACCTAATAACGGTAAGAAACAATATTGTTACGCTACAGGAAAACATCGAGGCCTTTCTTGAACCCCTTGAATGAGTTCGCCATCACCACCTCCTCAGGCAAGGAATTCCATATTCTCACAGCTCTAACAGTAAAGAATCCTCTTCTATGTGGGTGGAAAAACCTTCTCTCCTCCAGGCACAGATAATGCCCCCTTGTGACGGTCATCTTCCTTGGTATAAACAGATCCTCAGCGAGATATTTGTATTGTCCCCTTATATACTTATACATGGTTATTAGATCGTCCCTAGGTTGTCTTTTTTCTAAACTAAATAATCCCAATTTTGCTAATCTCACTGTGTATTGTAGTTCCCGCATCCCCTTTATTAATTTTGTTGCTCTCCTTTATACTCACTCTAGTTCCATTATATCCATTCTGAGCACCGTTGTCCAAAACTGTACACACTACTTCCTGTGCGGTCTAACCAGGGATTTGTACAGAGGCAGTATAATGCTCCCATGATGTGTATCCAGAACTCTTTTAATGCACCCCATGATCCTGTTTGCCTTGGCAGCTGCTGCCTGGCACTGGCTGCTCCAGGTAAGTTTATCATTAACTAGGATCCCCAAGTCCTTCTCAATGTCAGATTTACCCAGTGGTTTCCCGTTCAGTGTGTAATGGTGATATTGATTCCTTCTTCCCATGTGTATAACCTTACATTAATCATTGTTAAACTGTATCTTCCACCTCTCTGCCCAAGTTTCCAACTTATCCAGATCCACCTTTAGCAGAATGCTATTTTCTCTTGCATTGGTGGTTTTACATAGTTTTGTATCATCTGCAAATATCGATATTTTACTATGTAAACCTTCTGCCAGATCGTTAATTAATATGTTGAAAAGAATAGGTCCCAACACTGACCCCTGCGGTACCACACTGGTCACAGGGACCCAGTTAGAGAATATACCATTTATAACCACCCTCTGCTTTCTATCACTAAGGGTACTTTCACACTAGCGTTAACTGCAAACCGTCACAAAAACGTCTTTTTTCCGAAAAAACGGATGCGTCAAAAAAGTGGAAAATGTATGCAACGCATACAGCATTTTGACGGATCCGTCGCAAATCCGCTAAACGGTTGCGCTGAAATGCTGAATGCGTTGCATCCGTTGCATCCGTTTTTACCATCCGTTGCATCCGTTTTTACGACGGATCCGTTTTTAATATGGGAGGCACCCAAATTTGATTGGCTACTGGAAAATAAGGAAATCTATATACTGACTGTATTTACAGCCCATCTTTGAGGGTTTTAGTTTAGTGGCAAGGATGTATGGTGTACTTGGTAGGATTGCGAGTTTGGTTACTGACGTTATATTTGAGACGAATTGCCTGGATATTATAGTGCGGGAGAAGGAGGCGGCAGCAGAAAGACGGAGGATGCTTCTGCAGCAACGGAGAGTGAGACGATTCTGGATACATCCGATCAATGAGCTGCGGATGACCAGGGGTGTCCAGTCCACTCTCTACCTGGAGTTGCGGTGCAACCCACAGAAATTCTTCAATTATGTACGGATGAGGATGGAACATTTTGATTATTTGTTAGAAAAACTAGGGGATGTCATCCAAAGGCAGGACACAAGGATGAGGCTTGCCATCACACCGGCGGAGCGGCTCCTGGTGACACTGCGGTAAGCCTCTTTTTTTATGTCATTGCTCATATTGAATGTTATTACATGCTGCAGACAATACTGCGCTGACACATTGCGCACCATTTTCTGCAGCATGTAATTTTTTTTATTGTTTGAGGCCATTCCACTGTTTTTTTTTCATGTCATTGCTCATATTGAATGTTATTACATGCTGCAGACAATACTGCGCTGACACATTGCGCACCATTCTCTGCAGCACGTAATTTTTTTTTATTGTTTGAGGCCATTCCACTGTTTTTTTTTTTATGTCATTGCTCATATTGAATGTTATTACATGCTGCAGACAATACTGCGCTGACACATTGCGCACCATTTTCTGCAGCACGTAATTTTTTTTATTGTTTGAGGCCATTCCACTGTTTTTTTTTTTATGTCATTGCTCATATTGAATGTTATTACATGCTGCAGACAATACTGCGCTGACACATTGCGCACCATTTTCTGCAGCACGTAATTTTTTTTTATTGAGGCCATTCCACTGTTTTTTTTTATGTCATTGCTCATGTTGAATGTTATTACATGCTGCAGATAATACTGCGCTGACACATCGCGCACCATTTTCTGCAGCACGTAATTTTTTTTATTGTTTGAGGCCATTCCACTATTTAACATGTTTCATGCAGGTTTTATTGTGCGTCCCCTCATACAAAAAACATTTTCACAGTGCCATTTATTATAACTTTACCAGGAAACCAAAAAATCAAAAAGTTGATGGTCTGTGCAATTTTTTCTTACATTTTTTTTTTCCTGCAGCTTCCTAGCTATGGGTGAGTCTCTGACTTCTCTCCATTACCAATTCCATCTGGGGATTTCCACTATTGGCGGAATAGTGAAGGACACATGTCGGGCTATTTGGGACACTTTACAGCTGGAGTATATCCCACAACCATCAATGGACATCTGGTTGAGAAGTGCAGAACAGTTTGAGCAAATTTGCAATTTCCCAAATTGTGTTGGTGCCGTGGACGGCAAACACATAAGGATTGCTAAACTGGCAGGAACAGGCTCCGAGTACTACAATTATAAGAAATACTTTTCGATTGTACTTATGGCTATATCAGACGCCAACTGCAAGTTTCTTGCTGTGGACATTGGAGCGTATGGCCGGTCCAACAATTCTCAAGTTTTTAAAAACTCTCCAATGGGTCGTTGCCTGTATGGAGATACATACGATTTCCCGCCAGCCAGACCGCTCCCAGGAACAAGTGAACCAGCCATGCAATATGTTTGTGTAGGTGATGAAGCGTTTCAACTGTCGCCGCACCTACTTAAAGGGACACTGTCACCTGAATTTGGAGGGAAGAATCTTCAGCCATGAAGGCGGGGTTTTTGGGTTTTTGATTCACCCTTTCCTTACCCGCTGGCTGCATGCTGGTTGCAATATTGGATTGAAGTTCATTCTCTGTCCTCCGTAGTACATGCCTGCACAAGGCACCTCCAAATTCAGGTGACAGTGTCCCTTTAAACCATATAGCAGCCGTGACTTAAACCGTACCAAGCGGGTATTTAAATACCGTCAGAGCAAGAAGAGTAGTAGAGTGTTCTTTTGGTATATTGACAGCAAAGTGGAGAGTTCTGCTGACAGCAATAAAACTGCAAACCAAAACTGTAGACGATGTTGTTAAGGCATGTGTGGTGCTCCATAACTTTGTCCTTTCAAAGGAGCCCGTTTCCTTGGATGACGAAGAATTGGAGACAACCTTGTGGGATTACCGCAGTACCTCTGTTCGCTCCACAGGTTCTGTTACTAGGATGAGGGACCAGTTTGCGGATTATTTTGTGTCACCTGTTGGGCGGATTCCATGGCAAGACATCATTGTGTGACATGTTTTTCATGGCTTTTGTTGTTTATGTAAAAATTGTGTTTCAGACAAAAAAAAAAAATTCCCAAAGCGTGGTTTGCTTGGTAATAAAACCATTGTGTTATACCTTTCAAACGTCTGGTGTTTATTTTTATTTTACCTTTTTTAATAGTTACCATATTACCTTAATGAATCCACACACACAAAGAGTAGAATTTAAATCAGAATGAATTTTATTTTAACTCTTTAAAAAAATTTTTTCCTTTGCAAAAAAACATATTTTTTTTTTCTTTTGACAATTTTTTTTTGTGGAAATTTAGAAAAGTAAAATATTTCTATACATTACAAATCTTGATAGTGTTGGGTGGAGTAACTATAGGAGGAGGGGCTGGAAGGTTGGACCACGTCGATAGTTGGGGAAACCCTACTTGTTTGGTCTGCAGTGGAAGGGTGGTGAAAAGCAGGAGGCTGACCAGAGGGGGGTTGTGTTGGGGTAGGTGGAAAACTTAATGGGGAAGGAAAGCTGGGCAAGGAAGAAGAAAACACTGGGGAATACATTTGGGTTGTGGGCCGGGTTGGGTATTGGGACTGACGTTGATATTGGGACTGGCGTTGATATTGGGGGGCATGGTGTTGAAATGGGGACTGGGATGTGTGGGGAGGTGTTCTGTCTTCCTCCACGTAGGATGCTGTGTGGATTCCAACATACGGCCCTAACTTCATCCACATCCCAGTAAACAGTCTGTGTTGATGCTTAAGTCTTATTTATTAGGGTGATGATAACCAAAACTATAACATTGAACAACAATGGTGGACAGTATTCATAGTAGATGATCGAATAGTGAATGATGTTGATATACAAGGTGGATGTTCAGTGAATAATCATAGTGAATGACTGATCATAGTGGATGACTGATCATAGTGGATGACTGGTGAAAAACTGTAAAGAATAACAGCATTTCAGTATAAGCACATACAGGGTGCAATCACATAAATAACTGGGACATTACAGCAGAAATTATACAGAGTGCATTACACAGTAATTCTGCAGCACTGCCCTATTCTATACAAAGATGCATCTATCTAAATGCAGAGTACACATTAACCTAACTGCAAGCAGCAAAGCACAATCTGCCTAACTATATTTGACTATAGGAGCTGCATAAGGCTTAAATACTAACACAAACATAAGATGCATTAAACCTTTATAAACGTACCGAGATCCGTTAGGACTGGGGTAAGAAAGTAAGCGAGACAGGAGCACGTGTGCCTCTCTTCAGACCAGAGGAAAATGGCTACTGAAGCTTGTCTTCCACAAAAAGAATGAGGGCGGAACTTACCCAGAAGACATTGCTGTTCTGAGTGAAAGGTTGGTAAACAACATGAAAAGTAGGCAACTGATGACCTCCAGTGGCCACAACCTGAATTACAAGATAATTAACTTTCTGCACAATAAGATGGGCAGAACACTCCCCGCTTGGCGTCAATATATGCCACAATTAGGTTCTTTTGGGGAAAATAATAATACAAGCTCGGTAACGGGCCTGAAGAACAGTTTGTTCTCCCCAAGCTTGCACACTCTGACCTCTACTTTCCGTACTTTCCCATCTTTACTGGGAAGGGTCTTAATGACTAGGCCGAGTGGCCACTCGTTCCGATGTGACTGACTGTCTTTGACGAGTACAACATTGCCAGATTGAATGTTTGGGCGTTCTTTCTGCCACTTTATCCTGGTTTGCAGAGTGGAGAGATACTGTTTCCTCCATCTATCCCAGAAGACGTTGGACACGCTTTGTACTTGCCTCCATTGTCGTCTGTAGAGGTCTTTGTCATTGAATTCTCCGAGTGGAGCTTTCGGGACACAGGTTTTCTCTGTGAGTAACATTGCAGGAGTAAGGATGGATGGATCTCCAGAATCACTAGAAAGTGCTGTCTTGTAGGACTGGGTTACATGAAGTAGGCAAGCTATAGCTCGAACGAGTGACTTCCAGGTGGAGAACCTGCTGAACTGGTGAGATTCGAGGTGGCAGCTTGAAATCTCTGTATGTAGAGCAGACACTTGAGGTCGGATCTCTTCGTCTGTGTCTGAACCCACTAGTTCGAAAGTTCCAGGCCTGCTGATGTGGGGCATCGAACGGTACAAAGAGGTAGGACCTGTGAACCATGAAGTGTCCTTCAGATAACTGGGAGCAATGGATCTAGTCGCGTGGTCCGCAGGATTGTGGTGAGTAGGTACGTAGTGCCACTGATTAGGGTCGGTGGATCTTCTTATCCGAAGTACCCGGTTGCTGACGTAGACGTAGAAGCGTCGCGTCTCGTTACAGATGTACCCCAGTACCACCTTGCTATCGGTGTAGAACATAGCATCCGAGATCAGTTCGGCCAACTCAACTGCGAGGACAGCAGCACAGAGTTCCAGTCTGGGTATCGTGTGTTCACGAAGTGGTGTCAATTTCATCCGACTCATAACGAACCCGATATGGCATTGTCCGCTTACGTCTGTGGATTTGAGGTACGCTACTGCTGCAATCGCTTTGACTGATGCATCACAGAAAATACAAAGTGTTTGCGTTTTGACCTCTGTGGATGGCACAGGAGCATACGGTCGTTTCACACGAAGGTTGGTCAGGGCTTCAAGAGACTTCCTCCACTCTGCCCACAGGTCCGCCTTTTCTGCTGGAAGTGGATCATCCCAATCAGTAGTGTCCTGGGTGAAGTCCCTGAGCATCAGCTTCCCTTGGATGGTTACTGGAGCTACGAACCCCAAGGGGTCATATAAACTATTCACGAAGGAAAGAACTCCTCTGCGCGTGAAGGGTTTCTCATCCTTGCTGATCTGAAAGGTGAAGGTATCTGTCTTCAGGTCCCACAGCAATCCAAGGCTCCGCTGCATGGGAAGGGGGTCGATGCTGAGGTCTAAATCCTTTAGATCGCTGGAATAGTCTTCAGAGGGAAAGGCTTCCATCAACTCTCGGCTGTTGGAAGAAATCTTGTGTAACCTTAGGTTAGACTGAGCGAGCATGTCACGAGTCCTCTTTAGTAGACTGATTGCGGCCTCACTTGTCGGTGTGGACTTCAAACAGTCATCCACGTAAAAATCCTTTTCCACAAAGGACCTGACGTCCGAGCCATACTCTTCTTCACCCATTTTGGCAGAATGTCGGAGGCCGTAGATTGCGACCGCTGGGGAAGGACTGTTCCCAAAGATGTGTACCCGCATCCGGTACTCTGCGACGTCTTCGTCCGGGTCGTTGTCACGGTACCAGAAGAACCTCAGGTAGTTTCTGTGTTCCTCTTTGATGAGAAAACAGTGGAACATCTGTTGTATGTCAGCCATAAATGCCACTGAATCTCTACGGAAACAGAGTAATACTTCCAGAAGTCTGTTGTTGAGGTCTGGGCCCGACAGTAAGACATCATTCAATGACACGTCTTCGCATTTGGCACTTGAGTCGAATACCACTTTAATTTGACCTGGCTTCTTAGGATGGTACACTCCGAAGATGGGCAGGTACCAACACTCCTCTCCATGTCGAAGTGCAGGTGCAATCTCTGCGTGGTTGTTCTGGAATATCTTTCCCATGAAGGTAAAGAAATGTTCCTTCGTCTCAGGTGACTTCTGAAGCTTGTGTCTTAGGGAGATGAATCTGCTGTAGACCAATTCCTTGTTGTTGGGTAGGCGTCTCCTCTGAGGTCGAAATGGTAGAGGTGCGACCCAACTATTCGACGTATCCTTGACTATTTGTTCGTCCATGATGTCCAAGAATATCTTGTCTTCTATAGACATCACTACCTTGTTGTCTTCCTTCGTCCTGTGGAAGACTGTACATCCTATGTGGTCTTATTCACCTTCACAGGCGTGGTCTTCGTTGATAGGAACTGAGAAAGGGCAAGGTAGGGGAGTGCTGCTCGGTAGTTCCTTTACCAGCAGACTATTGTGACATGGCTGGAAGAGAGATGGACGACCATTTTCTAGTGTGCTGGTAAGCATACTGTTGACTGAGACCGGCTTGTGTGCTCCTCCTAGACAGACATCTCCTACAATGACCCATCCAAGGTCTTGCCTCTGCGCGTATGGAGCATTTCGTGAGCCGTTGATATATTCTCTAGTCTTGTGGACTCGTAGTATATCTCTTCCCAGAAGTAAAGCTATTGGCGCTTCTGGTTCCAACTCAGGTATCAGGTGGGCTATACGCTTCAGGTGGGGGTGATACGTTGCCACCTCTGGTGAAGGTATCTCAGACCTGTTGTCAGGAATCTGGTTGCACTCCAGGATGGTCGGTAGTGACAGACAGGTCTGGCCATCCATGGGCTCCACTTTGTATCCGGTTGCTTTCCTCCCCGCCATCTCGACGGTACCTGAACATGTCCCAAGGGAGTAGGGAGAACCGGGGCCTACAATGTTGAAGTTGTCAAAGAAGATGGACCTGGCTAAAGACCTATTACTTTGGTCATCTAGGATTGCATATATCTTGAGCGCTTTGTCTCTGTGGCCTGTTGGATAGACTCGGACAAGGCAGATTTTTGAGCAGGATCTTCCTCCCGTGAGTCCCTTACAGATCTCCGTACATTGAGAGGTGACCGCAGGGGTACCTTCGTCGGTGTTCTTCTGTTTCTCATCGTGCTCCTCTGCTTGTGACAACACTCCTGGAGGTGGTCCAGGATGCAAGGCTGTATTGTGATCCGTGCTGCTGCATTCTGCACATTTCACGCTAGCTCCACAGTTCCTGGCGAAGTGAGAGGTTGTAGCACAGCATTTGAAGCAGATGTTGTTTTCCTTGAGGAAACCTTTGCGATCCTCTAAAGTCTTCTCCCTGAAGGCTCTGCACTTTAGTAGAGGATGTGGTTTCCTGTGTAGAGGACACTGCTTACTGACATCCTGAGGTTTGCTCTCTTCCGTAGGGGGCTTAGTTATCTTGTGTGGAGGACCTGTGGAATCAATATCAGTTTTATGGACTGCCACTGGTATCTTACTGGGTTTGACACCAGGGGTAGTGGAACATGACAGAGTGAAATCAAAACTAGGGTCATTTCTGATCTTGGCTTGCTGGGTGACAAACTCAACAAATATAGTAAAAGGAGGGAATGGCACATCAAAGAAGCTTTATTGGCAGGACCAAATACACATCAGTTTTGCCAAAGCAAGTGTATAGAGGCAATAGGGATAGGGACTGAGGGGATTATTCACATTATGAATTTGTTTATACCGTGAACCATGTATAATCCACCTTTCTTGAAGATTGTAAGGAAGTTTTTGTACTATTGGATTGACACCCCTAGCAGTGTCTAAGAATGCCAATCCAGCCAAGTGACCTTCCTTCTGGGCGACCTGTAACTCTATCAATAAATCACTCAATTCTCTAAGTCTTTGATAACCCTTGGGCCCTATCTTAGGGAAATCATCAATTCTTTTGAATAAAGCATTCTCTATTACTTCTACGGACCCATAGCATTCGTCAAGTCTTTCCCACACTTTACATAAACCTCTGTGTGGGTATTCTATGTTAATGTCTCTTAGTCTTTTAGCATGCTCGACTGATTCAGTTCCAAGCCACTTTACCAGGAGATCTAACTCCTCACTACTAGAAAGGTCCAGTCCCTGAATGGCGTTCTGGAACGAAGCTCGCCACGACCTATAGTTTTCGGCTTTGTCAGTGAACTTTACAAGTCCTTTTGTTACCAGTTCTCGGCGGGCAAAGAACTTTGCCAAGTCTATGGTGGCTTGATCAGTGTTGGTACGAACTGGTATGTTATAGCCATGTCTAGTGTGTGGTGCATCACCATACCTGTGAGACGCTCTTGGCTTCGGACAGTCTGCATAGTACCTTTCTGGTGAAGATGTCTCTTTAAGGTGAGGTGGGAGCTGTACCTTCTTCTCAGTGGAACGGTAGCTGTGGTCGACTCCTCTGTGTTGGACGTCTTCTTGTTTGTAGTAGCGAAGTTCAGGGTTGGATCGATGATAATCGACGTAGGCTGATCGTTGTAGTCTATCTAGGGTGTTGTCCATGCTGGAGTGTCGATGAACGTACTCTGCGATGCGCTGAGCTGGATCTTGCTGCTCTAGATCTGTTCCAAGAACGTTGCTGCGTCTCTCATAATCAGGATCCTTCATGGCTTCCAAGCACTCTGCCTTAGCTATTGCAGCTGCTGCCTCTTTGTCTGTCATAAGTCTTTCTAGAGACACTTGCAGGTGCATACTTTCTGCTTCTTGCTCTGTTTGTCTCAGCTTTAGATGCATTTCTTTCTCGGCGAAGGAAGACCTCGCTTTGGCTGCTTCAGCTTCAGCACGAGCGACAACAGCCAGCTCTGCTAATGATGACCTGCTAGAGCTTGCTCGTGACCTCGTCTTGAGTGAGGATGTGCTGTTTCGAGACATTGTGCGCTTAGCTGCGTACTGCTGAGTGTTTTGGCGGGAAACTGAGTCTATGTGCGGTGAGCTTCCGCGTGGCGGGAATGATGTAGCTCCTCTTGGCGGGCTGCAGTATAGTCCTGCGGCTGTATGGCGGCTGCTGTGATACCCGAATGCGGAGCAGTGTGGGTGTTAACGGTTCCGTACAGTCTGATCAACTACAGCCTGCAACCGGCTATCAGTTTCACTGAAGGCAGCTAATCTGTTCTTACTTTACAATCACCGCCTGCGACTGGCGGTCTCGTTTTTCACTGTTCTGTCTTCCTCCACGTAGGATGCTGTGTGGATTCCAACATACGGCCCTAACTTCATCCACATCCCAGTAAACAGTCTGTGTTGATGCTTAAGTCTTATTTATTAGGGTGATGATAACCAAAACTATAACGTTGAACAACAATGGTGGACAGTATTCATAGTAGATGATCGAATAGTGAATGGTGTTGATGTACAAGGTGGATGTTCAGTGAATAATCATAGTGAATGACTGATCATAGTGGATGACTGATCATAGTGGATGACTGGTGAAAAACTGTAAAGAATAACAGCATTTCAGTATAAGCACATACAGGGTGCAATCACATAAATAACTGGGACATTACAGCAGAAATTATACAGAGTGCATTACACAGTAATTCTGCAGCACTGCCCTATTCTATACAAAGATGCATCTATCTAAATGCAGAGTACACATTAACCTAACTGCAAGCTGCAAAGCACAATCTGCCTAACTATATTTGACTATAGGAGCTGCATAAGGCTTAAATACTAACACAAACATAAGATGCATTAAACCTTTATAAACGTACCGAGATCCGTTAGGACAGGGGTAAGAAAGTAAGCGAGACAGGAGCACGTGTGCCTCTCTTCAGACCAGAGGAAAATGGCTACTGAAGCTTGTCTTCCACAAAAAGAATGAGGGCGGAACTTACCCAGAAGACATTGCTGTTCTGAGTGAAAGATTGGTAAACAACTTGAAAAGTAGACAACTGATGACCTCCAGTGGCCACAACTTGAATTACAAGATAATTAACTTTCTGCACAATAAGATGGGCAGAACAGGAGGTGTGGGGGAAGATTGGGGTTCGTGGAGGACCTTAAGTAGAGCATGATGGCAGCTATTCATTACCTGCATCTGTTGCTCAAAAGAAAGCTTCTTGAGCATGGATTGAAAAAAAAGATTTGCCGGAGATTGACTTACATCTAAATGCAGCCTATCCAACGACTGCTGGTTTCACGGTGGGTTTCACTGATGCGTGATTGCACCATGTTGAAACCAGCAGTCACTTGCTCTTCCAAAATTTTGAAAGAACTTTGGAAGGATGCATTTAGATGTAAGAACTCAGGAGCATAGCTCCTTTCCTGACCCCTCTGTCGCTGCCGCCACGAACCTAATGGTGGTCTAGAGGTGGCAGGGTCAAAGGGGTGGGGTAAAGGGAACGCTATCTGTTGAGCATCAGATTTGAGTAACGAAGGCTGCAATAATGCTCCAGTGGTTGAGGTGGATGAAGTGGAGGGGGCAGAGGGGTCAGAGGTGTGGGGCCTACTGACATGGTCCTCGGTGGCGGACTCAGGAGGGATCGCTCCAGAGGGTGCAGAGGAAGATGCAGGCGCACGGTGGCTGGAGAAGGTGCTGTGAAAGAAAAAACAAAAACAATTAATATATTGATATGAAAAAGCCCGGACTGAAACAAAAGTTTTGTGATTAGACAGGTTAACATGGTTATTAATGGGATGTTGAATACTTACACTCTACTCAGCATGGTTCGCCGCAGGAAGGAGAGGGCAGGGGCGTATCGATAGCTCTTCTTCTTCCTTCCTGCTGAGCCACTCAGGGCCTGCATCTCCTCGTTAAACTCCCTCTTTAAGCAATCCCTCAGTGACCGCCACCGCTTCCTAACCTTGCCACCTGTGAAGACAGGAATGAAGAAAGAAAAAATGGTAAATGCAATACATTACATTCAGCTCTAAACATCACTGAAAAGTGAATACTTACATAGTTTGCTCTGCTGCTGTTGGAAGAAGGTCCTCCCACCTCGGAAAGATGTTTTGGCATACTTCCTCCCAGAGCCGACGGGTGACACTGGTATCGGCATGCCTGCGGTCAGCCATGTTCCACAGCGGCTCCCGCTCGCGAACCTCCTCGATTAGAGACTCTATTTCTATGTCAAGATCTTCGGCGGGAGCACGCTGTGAAGCCTGTGAGAAAAAAATAAGAAAAACATAAAAATTAGTACACTGAAAAACAAAAGTACCAATCGAATCCCCCCCAAAAACCAACTCACTGATGGCCAACCGCGGCAACGAGTCCACCGACTCTGGGAGCGGCTGGGAGAACCTTCACGGTGTGCTGAAAGTTCAGCAGCAGCAGCAGGACACTGAAATAAAGGACAAAAAAATTATCTTTAATGTAGGTATATGTTTTCTGTGTTACGTTATATATGAAAATCTGTTTTGTGTATGGTGCAGTGTAATGTGTGAAGCAAGTGTTTCGCCACTACTTACACTTGGTTCATCCTCCACTTGCATGTCTCCACCCGTCTCTGACAGCTCCTCATCGGATTCAGATTCCTGTTTAAACATAATAAATGCATGTAGTGAATAAAAATGATGTAAATTAAAAAAAAAAAAATTTGTTTACTTACCGATACACGCTGTTGCTGTGGAGGAGGGCTGTCAGAGGACATTGTGGTCCTGGTGGTAAGGCCGGTGGCTGTGGTCCTGGTGGGTCTGTAAGTTAAAAGACACTTGCAATCTGCTCTACACATTGAAGTAGCAGATTTGGGGTCTTCAAAACTTACTTTCAAAGATGTGAGGATGTGGTCCTGGTGGGCTAGCCGGTGGCTGTGGTCCTGGTGGGCTAGCCGGTGGCTGTGGTCCTGGTGGGTCTGTAAGTTAAAAGACACTTGCAATCTGCTCTACACATTGAAGTAGCAGATTTGGGGTCTTCAATACTTACTTTCAAAGATGTGAGGATGTGGTCCTGGTGGGCTAGCCGGTGGCTGTGGTCCTGGTGGGCTAGCCGGTGGCTGTGGTCCTGGTGGGTTAGCCGGTGGCTGTGGTCCTGGTGGGTCTGTAAGTTAAAAGACACTTGCAATCTGCTCTACACATTGAAGTAGCAGATTTGGGGTCTTCAATACTTTCAAAGATGTGAGGATGTGGTCCTGGTGGGCTAGCCGGTGGCTGTGGTCCTGGTGGGCTAGCCGGTGGCTGTGGTCCTGGTGGGTTAGCCGGTGGCTGTGGTCCTGGTGGGTCTGTAAGTTAAAAGACACTTGCAATCTGCTCTACACATTGAAGTAGCAGATTTGGGGTCTTCAATACTTACTTTCAAAGATGTGAGGATGTGGTCCTGGTGGGCTAGCCGGTGGCTGTGGTCCTGGTGGGCTAGCCGGTGGCTGTGGTCCTGGTGGGTTAGCCGGTGGCTGTGGTCCTGGTGGGTCTGTAAGTTAAAAGACACTTGCAATCTGCTCTACACATTGAAGTAGCAGATTTGGGGTCTTCAAAACTTACTTTCAAAGATGTGAGGATGTGGTCCTGGTGGGCTAGCCGGTGGCTGTGGTCCTGGTGGGCTAGCCGGTGGCTGTGGTCCTGGTGGGTCTGTAAGTTAAAAGACACTTGCAATCTGCTCTACACATTGAAGTAGCAGATTTGGGGTCTTCAATACTTACTTTCAAAGATGTGAGGATGTGGTCCTGGTGGGCTAGCCGGTGGCTGTGGTCCTGGTGGGCTAGCCAGTGGCTGTGGTCCTGATGGGTTAGCCGGTGGCTGTGGTCCTGGTGGGTCTGTAAGTTAAAAGACACTTGCAATCTGCTCTACACATTGAAGTAGCAGATTTGGGGTCTTCAAAACTTACTTTCAAAGATGTGAGGATGTGGTCCTGGTGGGCTAGCCGGTGGCTGTGGTCCTGGTGGGTTAGCTGGTGGCTGTGGTCCTGATGGGCTAGCCGGTGGCTGTGGTCCTGGTGGGTTAGCTGGTGGCTGTGGTCCTGGTGGGTCTGTAAGTTAAAAGACACTTGCAATCTGCTCTACACATTGAAGTAGCAGATTTGGGGTCTTCAAAACTTACTTTCAAAGATGTGAGGATGTGGTCCTGGTGGGCTGGTCAATGCCTGTGGTTCCCTAGTGTGTCTGTAATATAATAAGTATAATGGATTTATAGTTAGACCACCCCAGAACTAGGTAATGTTTAACAATAAACACCCTGTTAAAATGTGAGAAATAGGTGAACACCAAAACCCCAAAACAGGTGCACGTTATACCATTCATTTCCATGTCCAAAAAATATATATATATTTTGAAATGTGACCCACCATGTAAAAATATTTTTACCACATTTAAAAAAAAAAAAAATAACCTCCCCCACAAAACCTTCAAAGGATAACCTTTAGTAAAAAATGAGCCCTCAACCAACTCTGTATTGCATGTGTAACAATTGGTACATACACCTGTTTTAAATTTACCTTTATGAAATTATACTACGGACAATATTTTAAACATTTTATTAATTTTTTTTTTTTTCGTTTTTTTTTTAAATCACAATGAGGAGCAGAAATGCTCTTTATTTTAAATACAAGTACATCAACTGGGAATGGTTTCAACAGTAATAAAAAAATTAACACTTTTAAAAAAAAAAAAGCACTCACACATTCTAACCACAAGCTGCAGACCACTAGACTTTGCAATAATACATCCGATTTAAAAAAAAAAAAAAATTTAAGAGGAAAAAAAAAAAAAACATTCACACAGGCTGCACAAACCACTATACTTAGTAAATACATCAAAAAAGTACATTAACCAATATGGCATTGACAAATGCACATGCAATCAACAAGACGCACACAAACATACCTGCAAGCAGAGTCATAACACAAGCATAACACATGAACAGGCATAATATTGGCGAAGGCATAATAAGGTGCAGGCACGTGAAGACATACATACAAAAGCACACAGCAGTACAAAAATACACACACACACACACACACACACACACACACACACACACACACACACACGGCCATCAGTCCTCCGGCTGGAGCTGGATGTCTTCACAGTGGCAGGCCTCAGGGTGGATCTGGACTGTAGCAGGGCACTGGCTGTTGCCGGACGATGGCAGGCCTCAGGTTGTATTCAGGTTTTAAGCTCTTGCTGTAGTCAGTACGTCATACACAAATGCACACACGCACGCACGCACGCACGCACACACACACACACGGACATGCAGACACATGCACACAGACGCTCCCAAAAATGGCAATACTCACACTGTTTCTATGGTGGCTGGAGTCTGGTGTGGCAGGAGCCTGCAGGTTGGAGTGTGGCTGGAAGGTTCTTGCTGCCAGGCTGGGGTCTTGATGTCAGGCTGGGGTCTTGATGTCAGGCTGGGGTCTTGCTGGCAGTCTTGCAGGCTTCAAATCTTCTCTTGGTCTTGCTGGCATATGTGGGGTTGAAGGCCCAGGCCAGGTTTATATAGATTTGGGGATGTCTGGCCAATTGGCTACAAAATCCTGGTTCTGAGCATGCTCAGTAGAAAAAAACGTATTGCAGCGCTGCATTGCGTTGTACGACGTGTCTAGACGGATCCGTCACTCATAGACTTTCATTGTAGCCAACGACGCATGCCGCAGGATGCGTCGCGACACTTTTTTTTGTCGGAGCCAAAAAATTTTACAATCTACGTTTTTTCCAGACGACGGGTCGCCAAATTTCGACGCATCCGTCGTACGACGTATACGACGTATGACAATCTGTCGCACTGCGTCGCCAATACAAGTCTATGGGGAAAAAACGCATCCTGCAAGCACTTTTGCAGGATGCGTTTTTTCAGCAAAACGACGCATTTTAACGTATTACAGTTAACGCTAGTGTGAAAGTAGCCTAAGCCAGTTACTAACCTAACACATTTTCCCCCAGACCCAGCATTCTCATTTTGTGTACCAACCTCTTGTGTGGCATGGTATCAAACGCTTTGGAAAAATCAAGATATACCATCTGCAATGACTCACTTTAGTCCAGTCTACAGCTTACCACTTCATAAAAACTGATTAGATTGGTTTGACAGGAGCGATTCCTCATAAACCCATGCTGATATGGAGTTAAACACTTATCCCCATTGAGATAATCCAGTGCTGTGAATTCCACTCTTGGGCTCCCTCCGGGGGTTGTAAGTGGCACTTTTGTGAGTTCTGCTCTTGGGCTCCCTCCAGTGGTTTTGAGTGGAATGGCTGCTCCTTGGATTTAGCAGTCTGCAGCTGCTTCCATTGATTGTCTTTCTGCTCGGCTATTTATGCCTGGCTCTTCCCTTCAGCCAGTGCCACTTGTCAATGGTTCCTGGTTGGATTCACATCTCTCTTGGATTTCCCTGATATCCTGACCAGTTCAGCAAAGATAAGTCCTTTCTTTGCTCTTTTTTGTCCACATGTTGTGGACTTATTCATTCTGTGCATTCTATGTTTTGTCCAGCTTGTCAGTATGGATTATTTCAGTTAAGCTGGAAGCTCTGGGAAGCAGATTTACCCTCCACACCTTTAGTCAGGTGTGGAGATTTTTGTAAACTCTGTGTGGATTTTTGTAGTTTTTAATACTGACCGCACAGTATTCCGTCCGGTCTTATCTATCTAGCTAGACTGGCCTCCTGTGCTACATCCTGGTTTCATTCTACGTATGTCTTTTCCCTCGCCACTCACAGTCATTACTTGTGGGGGGCTATCTATCCTTTGGGGATTTTCTCTGAGGCAAGATAGTTTTCCTGTTTCTATCTTTAGGGGTAGTTAGTTCTCAGGCTGTGACGAGGTGCCTAGGGAGTGACAGGAGCATCCCACGGCTACTTCTAGTGTTGTGTTGAGCTTAGGGACTGCGGTCAGTACAGGTACCACCTCCTTCAGAGCTCGTCCCATATTGCTCCTAAACCACCAGATCATAACAATCCAGAATAACATCCCTCAGAAACCCTTCAAATATTTTACCAACAGTAGAGGTTAGACTGGCCTATATTTTCCAGGTTCACTTTTAGAGCCCTTTTTGAATATTGGTACCACATTTGCTGTGCGCCAGTCCTGTGGAACAGACCCCATCTCTATAGAGTCCCTAAATATAAGAAATAATGGTTTATCTATTACATTACTTAGTTCTCTTAGTACTTGTGGGTGTATGCCATCCGGACCCGGAGATTTATCTATTTTAATCTTATTTAGCCGGTTTCGCACCTCTTCTTGGGTTAGATTGGTGACCCTTAATATAGGATTTTCTTTGTCTATCGGCATTTCACCTAGCATTTCATTTTCCACCATGAATACAATGGAGAAGGTGTTTAAAATATTAGCTTTTTCCTCGTCATCTACAACCATTCTTTCCCCACAATTTTTAAAGGAGCCTACACTTTCACTTATGATTCTTTTACTATTGATATAGTTGGAGAACAGTTTGGGATTAGTTTTACTCTCTTTAGCAATGTGCTCCTCTATTTCCTTTTTTGGCAGCTTTAATTAGTTTTTTAGATATAGTATTTTTCTCCCTATAGTTTTGCAGAGATTCAACGGTGCCATCCTGCTTTTAGTTTAAATGCTTTCCTTTTACTGTTAATATCCCCTCTTACTTCTTTGTTTAGCCACATTAAGTTTTTACTATTTCTTGTCCTTTTATTCCCACAAGGTATAAACCACTTGCAGTGCCTATTTAGGATGTTCTTAAACATTTCCCATTTATTATCTGTATTCTTATTTCTGAGGACATTGTCACAGTCAACCAATTTGAGGGCATCTCTAAGCTGGTCAAGTCAAACTTTGCCTTACTAAAGTAAAGTGTTTTTTTGACTCCCTAGTGAAAGACAAGTGAAACTGTACAATATTGTGGTCACTATTTCCTAATAACTAATAATGACTTATGTATAAGGCAACATTTAAAAAAATAGATAATTAAAAAAAATAGGACATTTCAGTGTAATTTATGAAGGAAGCAAGAAGCAAGAACTGCCAACAAACGTGACTCCGATACACCCTGCATTAGACATAAAGGAGGGCCTCATACATGTTATGTTCAAGTTGTCATGTATTAGTACTCCTAGACTCATAAAGGCTCTGCACTTTTGAGGGATATATGGGTATACCAATTAAATGTACTCCAGAAGATGGAATAGTCTATGGGTAAGGCTGAGGTCACACTTGCGAGTGTCTCTCCTCAATACCCGGCACTAGAGTTGAGCGACCTTGACCTTTTTAGAGTCGAGCCGGGTTTCGCGAAACCCGACTATCTCAAAAGTCGGGTCGAGTGAAATCGGCCGATTATGACGTAAAGTCGGGATCGACCGAAACACGAAACCCAATGCAAGTCAATGGGGCAGCATAGTCGGCAGTGAGTGGGGGCCAGGAAAACACCTAGAGTGCCCATTTTAATGTCAAAACCATCCATTCTTCTTAATGAAGCTTGTCAAGCGTAATTTACCTTATAATAATTGGAAGGCATTTGAAATTGGGGGTCATTTGGCTAAAGTTGTGGTGGGTAGGGCTGGTTCAAGTAATTAGTGGGCCCAGGAAATCTGGACCACGTCACGGCAGTGGAGCAGGGAGAGGTAAGTATTTAAACTTTGCAAGTGCTGTGAACCTGAGCAAGCAGGGGGGGCCCACTCGTTGGCATTGGCACTGGCACAGGGCCCCTCAAAGTACAGCGGTGTGTTTGCACGGCGGGGGCGCCTCCCACCGGCAGCAACACTTTTGCGTACCATGAGAGGCCCTGTGCCAGTGACGTCACCAACTAGTATTCCTCCCCCCACCTGATGAAGGAACCTGCACTTTCATCTGCACCTTCCTGTTTGTCCCCGTGTAAGGTGGTATGGTATGCGGGAAGGGGGACCTGACTTTCAGCAGGGTCACAATCTTGCAGTGTAGCGTGCACGGGAAATGTTGCGTTATGGGTCAATGTACCAGCAGACTCATCTATCACTGGCTGGGCAATGGGCAGGATGAGGAGGAAACACAGATATAGGCCCAAAGAATAAAGTGGGCTAAATGCAGTTCAAAATTGGTAACACAGGACTAATCAGGGGGCATTGCAGTGGAGGACAACTGGAATGAGAGGCTGACACAGAGAGTAGGCCCAAATCAGTAAGTAGTCGAAATGCAGTTCAAAATTGGCAACAGTAGTAAACAGGCGGCACAGCTTTGTTCAGTGGAGGAGAACAGCAAGGAGTGGCAGACACCGATAGTAGGCCCCAACCCAACTAGTAGGCCAAATGCAGTCTAACATTAACAACTACTTAACGAGCGCCTGAAAACGGAATTTCAGGACAGGAAACCAGGAGAACAGCAAGGAGCGGCAGACACCGATAGTAGGCCCCAAACCAACTAGTACGCCAAATGCAGTTGTTCCGTTTAACCACAATTTAATGAGAGCCTGAAGATAGAAGTTCAGGAAAGGCAACCTGGAGAACACCTTGGAGTGGAACACACCATCTCTCTACACCCCATACCCAATTTGTAGGTCTAATGCAGCGTAGTTTCCAACAACTACTAAACGAGAGCATGATGATCGAAGCATTGGCAAGAAAACCTGGGGAACACCTTGGAGTGGAACACACCATCTCTCTACACCCCAAACCCAATTTGTAGGCCTAATGCAGCGTAGTTTCCAACATCTACTAAACGAGAGCATGATGATCGAAGCATTGGCGAGGAAACCTGGGGAACACCTTGGAGTGGAACACACCATCTCTCTACAGTGGAACACACCATCTCTCTACACCCCATACCCAATTTGTAGGCCTAATGCAGCGTAGTTTCCAACAACTACTAAACGAGAGCCGGAAGATCGAAGCTCAGGAAAGGCAACCTGGGGAACACCTTGGAGTGGAACACACCATCTCTCTACACCCCATACCCAATTTGTAGGCCCAATGCAGCGTAGTTTCCAACAACTACTAAACGAGAGCCGGAAGATCGAAGCTCAGGAAAGGCAACCTGGGGAACACCTTGGAGTGTAACAAACCCTCTCTCTACACCACGGAAGGGCTGATTCTTAGGAAGGAAGGCTGTCGGAAAGAAGCAGGGCGCGTCCGAGGGTGATTATATTCTTATTAGGTATATACTCACCCTCGGACGCGCCCTGCTTCTTTATTTGTAATGAATGTTTATTTGCAATGTGGTTTTGACTTACTCTATTTTTTTGGTAAATAATGATTTTATTATTTTCATTGTTTTGCATCTTCTTGGCAATAATATAAAGAAGACGCGACAGGACAACACTCGGTGGATGCCATATCTGTGTTTAAAATTGAAAAAACCTTTCAGTTAACTACTTGCAGGAGAAAGTTATTGTAGCTGGTGGCCATTTTTAGTACTGTACCAGATTTTTGTTGTATGTGTTTGTTTTTAATGTTAAAATGTCTGCATTTGATATCTCTCCAGTATTTTCTTTTTTATAAGCAAAATACTTATTTTTATATTTTCTGATGTTGGTTCCAGGGGTACACGGGCAGCAGTGGTGTGGTCAGTGGAGGCCTAGTAGAAGGAGTGACCGCAGACAGGCATCGAAGGCCTAAAATAATAACACATGGCTGTAGGCAATTTTAAATTGGTTCCAGGGGTACAAGGGCAGCAGTGGTGTGGTCAGTGGAGGCCTAGTGGAAGGAGTGACCGCAGACAGGCATCGAAGGCCTAAAATAATAACACATGGCTGTAGGCAATTTTAAATTGGTTCCAGGGGTACACGGGCAGCAGTGGTGTGGTCAGTGGAGGCCTAGTGGAAGGAGTGACCACAGACAGGCATCGAAGGCCTAACATAACAAAAATGTCAATACAATGGTATTGTCAGTGGCAGGCATTGAAGGATGTCAGCGCATAGACTAAACATTGGTGGAGCTGTGAGATAATTTTGCAAGTGGTAGAGCACTGTTTGAGCTGGGGTGGGGGGAAACTGTCTTGTGGCCGGCGGTACAGGCCCAGGGCCCCTCATATCACAACGGTGTGTCTGACGTTGGGTGCGCACCACGACCGCCAGAGACACTTTATTGTACTAGGAGGGACCCAGTGGCAGTGCCGTCGACCAAAAGCGGGCTCACCCACCTCTTCAGACAAACTGCACTCTCACGGGTGCTGTCGCCAAGTGTCGATACCACGGCCCCGTGTGGGGAGTTTGGCCATTTAGTGAGGTGTAAACATGTCGTATGCTGGACAATCAGGTGCAGAAAATTACGAGATTGGAAAAGGCATTCAGAATAGTCCACAGGCAAGACCTTTTCATAGGAAAGCTAGGTGTCAGCCGGGCAAGGTGGGGCAAAAGATTTCGAAATCCAGTTGTGGTTCATTTTAATGAAGGTTAGATCATCTACATTTTGGGTAGCCAGACGAGTCCTTTTTTCTGTTAGTATTGAACCTGCAGCACTGAATACTCTTTCTGATAGGACACTAGCTGCCGGGCAAGCAAGCTCCTGCAATGCATATTCTGCCAATTCTGGCCAGGTGTCTAATTTTGATGCCCAGTAATCAAATGGGAATGACGGTTGAGGGAGAACATCGATAAGGGATGAAAAATAGTTTGTAACCATACTGGACAAATGTTGTCTCCTGTCACTTTGAATTGATGCTGCAGTACCTGTCCTGTCTGCGGTCATAGCAAAATCACTCCACAACCTGGTCAGAAAACCCCTCTGGCCAACGCCACTTCTGATTTCTGCCCCTCTAACTCCTCTGGTCTGCTGGCCCCTGCAGCTCGTGTGAGAACGATCACGGGCGCTGTGTGCAGGGAATGCCAGAAGCAAACGGTCAACAAGAGTTGATTGTTTGGTTGCTAATATTAGTTCCAAGTTCTCATGTGGCATTATATTTTGCAATTTGCCTTTATAGCGAGGATCAAGGAGGCAGGCCAACCAGTAATCGTCATCATTCATCATTTTAGTTATGCGTGTGTCCCTTTTGAGGATACGTAAGGCATAATCCGCCATGTGGGCCAAAGTTCCAGTTCTCAAATCTGCGGTTGTGCTTGGTTGAGGGGCAGTTTCAGGCAAATCCACGTCACTTGTGTCCCTCAAAAAACCAGAACCCGGCCTTGCCGTGCCACCAATTTCCAGTGGCCCCGGAAAAGCTTCCTCATTAAAAATATAATCATCCCCATCATCCTCCTCGTCCTCCTCCTCCTCTTCGCCCGCTACCTCGTCCTGTACACTGCCCTGGCCAGACAATGGCTGACTGTCATCAAGGCTTTCCTCTTCCTCAGCTGCAGACGCCTGATCCTTTATGTGCGTCAAACTTTGCATCAGCAGACGCATTAGGGGGATGCTCATGCTTATTATGGCGTTGTCTGCACTAACCAGCCGTGTGCATTCCTCAAAACACTGAAGGACTTGACACATGTCTTGAATCTTCGACCACTGCACACCTGACAACTCCATGTCTGCCATCCTACTGCCTGCCCGTGTATGTGTATCCTCCCACAAAAACATAACAGCCCGCCTCTGTTCACACAGTCTCTGAAGCATGTGCAGTGTTGAGTTCCACCTTGTTGCAACGTCTATGATTAGGCGATGCTGGGGAAGGTTCAAAGAACGCTGATAGGTCTGCATACGGCTGGAGTGTACGGGCGAACGGCGGATATGTGAGCAAAGTCCACGCACTTTGAGGAGCAGGTCGGATAACCCCGGATAACTTTTCAGGAAGCACTGCACCACCAGGTTTAAGGTGTGAGCCAGGCAAGGAATGTGTTTCAGTTGGGAAAGGGAGATGGCAGCCATGAAATTCCTTCCGTTATCACTCACTACCTTGCCTGCCTCAAGATCTACAGTGCCCAGCCACGACTGCGTTTCTTTCTGCAAGAACTCGGACAGAACTTCCGCGGTGTGTCTGTTGTCGCCCAAACACTTCATAGCCAATACAGCCTGCTGACGTTTGCCAGTAGCTGCCCCATAATGGGAGACCTGGTGTGCAACAGTGGCAGCTGTGGATGGAGTGGTTGTGCGACTGCGGTCTGTGGACGAGCTCTCGCTTCTGCAGGAGGACGAAGAGGAGGAGGAGGGGGTGCGAACGGCTACAGCCAATTGTTTCCTAGACCGTGGGCTAGGCAGAACTGTCCCAAACTTGCTGTCCCCTGTGGACCCTGCATCCACCACATTTACCCAGTGTGCCGTGATGGACACGTAACGTCCCTGGCCATGCCTACTGGTCCATGCATCTGTTGTCAGGTGCACCTTTGTGCTCACAGATTGCCTGAGTGCATGGACGATACGCTCTTTAACATGCTGGTGGAGGGCTGGGATGGCTTTTCTGGAAAAAAAGTGTCGACTGGGTAGCTCGTAGCGTGGTACAGCGTAGTCCATCAGGGCTTTGAAAGCTTCGCTTTCAACTAACCGGTAGGGCATCATCTCTAACGAGATTAGTCTAGCTATGTGTGCGTTCAAACCCTGTGTACGCGGATGCGAGGCTAAGTACTTCCTTTTTCTAACCATAGTCTCATGTAGGGTGAGCTGGACTGGAGAGCTGGAGATCGTGGAACTAGCGGGGGTGCCGGTGGACATGGCAGACTGAGAGACGGTGGGAGATGGTATTGTTGCCACCGGTGCCCTAGATGCAGTGTTTCCTACTACGAAACTGGTGATTCCCTGACCCTGACTGCTTTGGCCTGGCAAAGAAACCTGCACAGATACTGCAGGTGGTGTGGAAAATGGTGGCCCTACACTGCCGGAAGGGATGTTGCGTTGCTGACTAGCTTCATTGGCCGAGGGTGCTACAACCTTAAGGGACGTTTGGTAGTTAGTCCAGGCTTGCAAATGCATGGTGGTTAAATGTCTATGCATGCAACTTGTATTGAGACTTTTCAGATTCTGTCCTCTGCTTAAGGTAGTTGAACATTTTTGACAGATGACTTTGCGCTGATCAATTGGATGTTGTTTTTAAAAAATGCCAGACTGCACTCTTTCTAGCATCGGATACCTTTTCAGGCATTGCAGACTGAGCTTTAACCGGATGGCCACGCTGTCCTCCAACAGGTTTTGTCTTTGCCACGCGTTTTGGGCAAGATACGGGCCCGGCAGATGGAACCTGTTGCGATGTTGATGCCTGCTGCGGCCCCTCCTCCTCCGCTTCAGAACTGCTGCCGCCTGCACCCTGTTCCCCCAATGGCTGCCAATCGGGGTCAAGAACTGGGTCATCTATTACCTCTTCTTGTAGCTCATGTGCAACTTCGTCTGTGTCACCGTGTCGGTCGGTGGTATAGCGTTCGTGATGGGGCAACATAGTCTCATCAGGGTCTGATTCTTGATCAGCACCCTGCGAGGGCAATGTTGTGGTCTGAGTCAAAGGACCAGCATAGTAGTCTGGCTGTGGCTGTGCATCAGTGCACTCCATGTCAGATTCAACTTGTAATGGACATGGACTGTTAACTGCTTCACTTTCTAAGCCAGGGACGGTATGTGTAAAGAGCTCCATGGAGTAACCCGTTGTGTCGCCTGCTGCATTCTTCTCTGTTGTTGTTTTTGCTGAAGAGGACAAGGAAGCGACTTGTCCCTGACCGTGAACATCCACTAACGACGCGCTGCTTTGACATTTACCAGTTTCACGAGAGGAGGCAAAAGAGCTAGAGGCTGAGTCAGCAAGATAAGCCAAAACTTGCTCTTGCTGCTCCGGCTTTAAAAGCGGTTTTCCTACTCCCAGAGAAGGGAGCGTTCGAGGCCTTGTGTAGCCAGACGACGAACCTGGCTCCACAGCTCCAGACTTAGGTGCAATATTTTTTTTCCCACGACCAGCTGATGCTCCACCACTACCACTACCCTCATTACCAGCTGACAATGAACGCCCCCGGCCACGACCTCTTCCACCATACTTCCTCATTGTTTTAAAAACATAAACAAACTAACGGTATTTGTTGCTTTCACACAAATTACACGGTGAGCTATAACTTCAGTATGATTTAGCTACCCCTTTACAGGTGAGTGAGACCACAATGAAAATCAGGCACAATGTTACACACTCTGTTGTTGGTGGCAACAAATGAGAGAGATGCCACACACGCAGGACTGTCACTGAAGCACAAATGTAAATATTAATCTCCCACTGATTTGATTTTTTTTTTTTTTTAAGGGAGACTTTAGGAAAAAAAAATAATAGAATAAAATGATTTTTTCAGGAAGAATTTTAGAAACCAAATAAAATAAAATGATTTTTTCAGGGAGAATTTAGAAAACAAATAAAACAAAAAAAGGCTTTCTATGGCCCACTGAGTGAGAGATGACGCACACAGGAGTCAGGAGTGGCACACAAGCCCAGAGGCCAATATTTATCTCCCACTTTTTTTTTTTTGTTCCAGGGAAAATTTATAAACCCAATAAAAAAAATAATAAATAGGCTTTCTATGGCCCACTATCTGAGAGACAGAGAGAGATGGCACGCTTAGGACTGGCACACAAGCCCAAAGGCCAATATTAATCTCCCTTTTTTTTTTAAGGGAGAATTTATAAAACCAAAAAAAAAAAAATAAATAGGCTTTCTATGGCCCACTATTTGTGAGAGAGATGGCACGCTCAGGACTGGCACACAAGCCCAGAGGCCAATATTAATCTCTCACTTTTTTTTTTTTTCCAGGGAAAATTTATAAACCCAATAAAAAAAAATAAAAATAAATAGGCTTTCTATGGCCCACTATCTGAGAGAGAGAGATGGCACGCTTAGGACTGGCACACAAGCCCAAAGGCCAATATTAATCTCCCACTGATTGATTTATTGATTTTTTCAGGTAGAATTTAGAACCCAAATAAAGCAAAAAAAAAAAAAAAATGGGCTTTCTATGGCCCACTGAGTGAGTGATGATGCACACAGGAGTCAGGAGTGGCACACAAGCCCTGAGGCCAATATCTTTCTCCCACTGATTGATGTAGTGATTTTTTCAGGTAGATTTTAGAACCAAAATCAAGCAAAAAAATAAATAGGCTTTCTATGGCCCACTGAGTGAGAGATGACACAGACAGGGATGGCACTCTAGCAGAAATGTCAATCTTAATCTCCCACAAAAAAAAAAAAAAAACAGGGAGTGTCCTTCAATTACTATCTCCCTGCAGTAATCTCAGCCAGGTATGGCAGGCAGCAATAAGGAGTGGACTGATGCACAAATTAAATAAAAAGTGTGTACAAACCAAAAAGATAGCTGTGCAGAAAGGAAGGAACAAGAGGATTTGTGCTTTGAAAAAAGCAGTTGGTTTGCACAGCGGCGTACACACAGCAATGCAGCTATCAGGGAGCCTTCTAGGGCAGCCCAATGAGCTACAGCGCTGAGGGGAAAAAAAAAAATGTAGCTTCCACTGTCCCTGCACACCGAAGGTGGTGTTGGGCAGTGGAAATCGCTACAGCACAAGCGGTTTGGTGGTTAATGGACCCTGCCTAACGCTATCCCTGCTTCTGACGAAGCGGCAGCAACCTCTCCCTAGGCTCAGATCAGCAGCAGTAACATGACTGTCGGCGGGAACGCCCCTTTATAGCCCCTGTGACGCCGCAAACAGCAAGCCAATCACTGCAATGCCCTTCTCTAAGATGGTGGGGACCAGGACCTATGTCATCATGCTGCCCACACTCTGCGTTTACCTTCATTGGCTGAGAAATGGCGCTTTTCGCGTCATTGAAACGCGACTTTGGCGCGAAAGTCGCGTACCGCATGGCCGACCCCGCACAGGGGTCGGATCGGGTTTCATGAAACCCGACTTTGCCAAAAGTCGGCGACTTTTGAAAATGAACGACCCGTTTCGCTCAACCCTACCCGGCACTGCTTCCGGCACTTGGGAACGGAGTGTTCAGCTGCATACAAACACATGCAGCTGCAGGCTCCGGTCCCAATTGCTGGCGACAGTGCCGGGTATTGAGGAGAGAGACTCACGAGAGTTTCTTGCATAGCACTCGCAAGTGTGACCCCGGCCTAAGCAATATAATACCAATACATTATTTAACAAGTTTTTTGAGGGTTACATAGCAACGAATTGTACTCCTGACCACAGAATAGTCTGTGGGCGAGCAATATAATACCGATAAGGGTATGTGGACACATTGAGTAATATTCCGGTTCCATTTCTTCATCTCTTAGCAGGAATAATGCAGCTGGTGCATTGGTGCATTTTGTATGCGTTTTTGTGCGCATTTTTGATTGATTTGATTGAAGTAAATGGTGAAAACCACAGGGCACAGAAAATTGACATGCTGCAGATTATTTTCTGCACCATATCTGCAAGTCAAAAATACTCAATGTGTGCATGACACTACAGGTTTCTCACTTTGCTGGCATCAGGATTTGCTTCAGGTTTTATATAAAAAAAATTGACTGTCACATCCAAACATAAATCATGTCTGAACAGGTGCTTACCTAGAGTCACCAACTCATATACAATCAAACAGATAAGACAGCACTCTGTAGCGCTATAGCATACAAACATAAAATATAAAAATTCAATTGCATTACTAAACTAGAAATATGAAAAATTGTGAATGCTTAGCGCATAAATTAACAAATTCATGTGTACCCGGCAGCCACGTTAAGTCGATTCTCATTGCCAGAACCTAATGCCTATCCTCTCAGACAGTCTACATCTCTCTGGGAACCTAATATGAATCCTCTGTTGGACTAAAGTCTATATCTCTGTGGAGGGGTAGAATCCTGCTGCAATTAAAAACACCAATATACTGCGCGGGCTGTACAATATACTGCGTGGGCTGTGCAATATACTACATGGGCTGTGCCATATACTGCGTGGGCTGTATGATATAAGGCGTGGGCTGTGCAATATACTGCGTGGGCTGTGCTATACACTGCATGGGCTGTGCTATATACTACGTGGGCTGTGCAATGTACTGCGTGGGCTGTGCAATGTACTGCTTGGGCTGTGCAATGTACTGCGTGGGCTGTGAAATGTACTACGTGGGCTGTGCAATGTACTACGTGGCCTGTGCTATACACTACATGGCCTGTGTTATACACTACGTGGCCTGTGTTATACACTATGCGGCCTGTGTTATACACTACGTGAGTGGGCTGTTATATACTACTTGAGCTGTGTTATATGCTATGCGGGCTGTTATACACTCTGTGGGCTGTGCTCTATACTACGTGGCTGTGCTATATACTCCGTGGGCTGTGTTATATACTACGTGGCTGTGCTATATACTATGTGGCTCTGCTATATACTCTGTGGGCTGTGCTATATACTCCATGGGCTGTGCTATATACTACGTGGCTGTGCTATATACTACGTGGGTCTGCTATATACTACGTGGCTGTGCAATATACTACATGGCTGTGCTATTTACTACGTGGGATGTTATATATTATGTGGCCACGCTATTTACTATGTGGCCGGCCACAAACAATCAGCGACAGGCGCAGTCTGCCCGCGAATTGGAACAGGAGTAGGGATATTAGTTTTGATTTACGTTGATAATTTTTAGGTTTTATTGTTCTCAACACATTCCACTATGTAAGGAATAAAGATTTTCAACTGGAATATTTCATTCAGTGATATCTAAGATGTGGGATTTTAGTGTCCCTTTATTTTTTTGAGCAGTGTATATAGCCATAATTAAAAAAACAATAAAAGTACCAATACCTGGTTTAAAAAACACATTATCACTGTGCTTGATTGGTTAGCACACTCACCTGACCTTAACCTCATAGAAAATCTATGGGGTATTGTCAAGAGGAAGATGAGACACACCAGACCCAACAGTGCAGACAAGCTGAAGGCTGCAATCAAAGCAACCTGGGCTTCCATAACACCTTAACAGTGCCACAGGCTGATCGCCTCCAAATATTGAGTGCATTTACTGAACATACATTTCAGTAGGCCAACATTGTGCATGTTAAAATCATTTTTCAAGCAGGTGTTAAAAAGTATTCTAACTTACTGAGATGATGACTTTTGGGTTTTCATTGGCTATAAGCCATAATCATCAATATTAACAGAAATAAACACTTGAAATAGATCACTCTGTTTGTAATGACTCTTTATAATACATGAGTTTCACTTTTGGTATTGATGAACTGAAATAAATTAATTTTTAGATGATATTCTAATTTTGTGAGAAGCACCTGTAGAGATGGTTAGTATAGCTGTGTCTATTATTTTTTATGACTGCAAGTTTAAAGGGAAATAAAAATTACACACAGACAAACCCTTTAGAGAATATTATCAAGTAAGAAGAGAGACATTCTAAGATGTATTAATAGAACAAAATAAATAAGAAAAATTAGGTACTTGAAATCTGGAGTGTTGTTCTTTAGTTACCTATGTAATACAAAGGCATACCTTAGCTTTCTGTTCACGTTCAGCCTTATAAATATAAAAAAACAAAAACAGGAAGTTAAGAAAAAGTTAAAAAACTGTAGACGTTTTCCAGCCACTAATCTGATTTCAGCCATCCGTAATATTTTGGTGTAGAATTTAAGTTACATATTTCTGTCCAATTATAAAATATTGAACATTCGTATTTTGCAGCCCTACAATTTCATCTCATTTCATCCAATTTAAGGAAATTACTGCTAGAGGTAATTACACGATGGGTCACTAATTCATCTTTAATATCTGTGTAGTATCATATGTGTATATATATATATATATATATATATATAGACACACACAATCTTTAAAAGAAATATAGATAATCATGTTGCATCATTTTTACATAATTAATTTGCACTTTGTTGCATGAAATAAGCATTTGATACAATAGAAAAACAGAACTTAATATTTGGTACACAAGATACAGATCTTCTCCAGATTAAGGTTTCGGGGCTGTCACTTTGGCAGCATTGAATTTCAACTCCCGCCAAAGATTTTCTATTGGGTTCAGGTCTGCAGACTGGCTAGGCCACTCCAGGACCTTGAATTGCTTCTTACAGAGCCACCCTTTTGTTGCCCTGGCTGTGTGTTTCAGGTCATTGTCGTGCTGGAAGACCCAGCCACGACCCATCTTCAATGCTGTTACAGAGGGAAGGAGGTTTTAGGCCAAAATATCACGATACATGACCCATCTTCTCTTCAACACAGTGTAGTCACCTGTCCCATTTGCCAAAAATCACCCTCAAAGTATGATGTTTCCCCGCCATGCTTCATGGTTGGGTGTTGTGAATTCTGTGGCAGAGCTCCCTCCTGTGGTCACAAGTGGTACTTCGGCTGATTCTCTCTGTGAGCTTCTGTTGGTGGAGGGAAGTGGTACTGCGGCTTCTGAGTTTCCTCCCTCAGGTGATATGGTGAGGTCGTTAGGTGCTTCTCTACTTAACTCCACCTAATTCTTTGATCCTGGCTTCCTGTCAATGTTCCAGTGTTGGACTTGCATTTCCCTGGATCATTCCTGTGGCCTGCTGCTCTGCATAGCTAAGTTCTTCTTTGCTATTTGTTTGCTATTTTTTCTGTCCAGCTTGTTTAATTTGTTGCTGGAAGCTTTGGGACGCAAAGGGTGTACCTCCGTGCCGTTAGTTCGGTACGGAGGGTCTTTTTGCCCCCTTTGCGTGGTTTTCTTTAGGGTTTTGTGTAGACCGCAAAGTTACCTTTTCTATCCTCGCTCTGTTAAGAAAGTCGGGCCTCACTTTGCTGAATCTATTTCATCTCTACGTTTGTCTTTTCATCTTAACTCACAGTCATTATATGTGGGGGGCTGCCTTTTCCTTTGGGGTATTTCTCTGAGGCAAGGTAGGCTTATTTTCTATCTTCAGGCTAGTTAGTTTCTCAGGCTGTGCCGAGTTGCATAGGCAGAGTTAGGCGCAATCCACGGCTGCCTCTAGTGTTGTTTGGAGAGCATTAGGGATTGCGGTCTGCAGAGTTCCCACGTCTCAGAGCTCGTTATATGATTTTGGGTTATTGTCAGATCAGTGTATGTGCTCTGACCGCTATGTCCATTGTGGTACTGAATTGCCTTTCATAACAGTACAGAAAGCCAAAAGTACTAATGATTCTCAATAGAGGGAAAGGAGAAGTTCTGAGACCATTTTTTTTTCTTTGCACTGTTTTTTGCCTTTTTTTTCCCCTAGACATTTGGGTGGTTCAGTACACAGGTGTAGCGATGGACATTAGAAGTCTGTCTTCATTTGTGGATCAGCTCTCGGCAAGAGTACAAAAGATTCAAGACACTATTGATCAGAAATCTATGTTAGAACCAAGAATTCCTATTCCTGATTTGTTTTTTGGAGATAGAACTAAGTTTCTGAGTTTCAAAAATAATTGTAAATTATATCTGGCCTTGAAACCTCGCTCCTCTGGTGATCCAGATCAACAGGTTTTGATTGTTATTTCTTTTTTGCGCGGCGACCCTCAGGACAGGGCATTTTCTCTTGCGCCAGGAGATCCTGCATTGAGTAATATCGATGCGTTTTTCCTGGCGCTCGGATTGCTGTACGATGAACCTAATTCAGTGGATCAGGCAGAGAAAAATTTGCTGGCTCTTTGTCAGGGTCAGGATGAGATAGAGGTATATTGTCAGAAATTTAGAACGTGGTCCGTGCTCACTCAATGGAATGAATCTGCGCTGGCAGCTATGTTCAGAAAGGGTCTCTCTGAAGCCCTTAAGGATGTCATGGTGGGATTTCCTATGCCTGCTGGTTTGAATGAGTCTATGTCTTTGGCCATTCAGATCGGTCGACGCTTGCGTGAGCGTAAATCTGTGCACCATTTGGCGGTATTACCTGAGTTTAAACCTGAGCCTATGCAGTGCGATAGGACTTTGACCAGAGTTGAACGGCAAGAACACAGACGTCTGAATGGGCTGTGTTTCTACTGTGGTGATTCCACTCATGCTATCTCTGATTGTCCTAAGCGCACTAAGCGGTTCGCTAGGTCTGCCACCATTGGCACGGTACAGTCAAAATTTCTTCTGTCCGTTACCTTGATCTGTTCTTTGTCATCGTATTCTGTCATGGCATTTGTGGATTCAGGCGCTGCCCTGAATTTGATGGACTTGGAGTATGCTAAGCGTTGTGGGTTTCTCTTAGAGCCCTTGCAGTGTCCTATTCCATTGAGAGGAATTGATGCCACGCCTTTGGCCAAGAATAAGCCTCAATACTGGACCCAGCTGACCATGTTCATGGCTCCTGCACATCAGGAGGTTATTCGCTTTCTGGTGTTGCATAATCTGCATGATGTGGTCGTGTTGGGGTTGCCATGGCTACAAGCCCATAATCCAGTATTAGATTGGAAATCCATGTCGGTGTCCAGCTGGGGTTGTCAGGGGGTACATGGTGATGTTCCATTTCTGTCAATTTCGTCATCCACCCCTTCTGAGGTTCCAGAGTTCTTGTCTGATTACCGGGATGTATTTGATGAGCCCAAGTCCGATGCCCTACCTCCGCATAGGGATTGTGATTGTGCTATCAATTTGATTCCTGGTAGTAAATTCCCAAAAGGTCGACTGTTTAATTTATCCGTGCCTGAGCACGCCGCTATGCGCAGTTATGTGAAGGAATCCCTGGAGAAGGGGCATATTCGCCCGTCATCGTCACCATTAGGAGCAGGGTTCTTTTTTGTAGCCAAGAAGGATGGTTCGCTGAGACCTTGTATAGATTACCGCCTTCTAAATAAGATCACGGTTAAATTTCAGTACCCCTTGCCATTGTTATCTGATTTGTTTGCTCGGATTAAAGGGGCTAGTTGGTTCACCAAGATAGATCTTCGTGGTGCGTATAATCTGGTGCGAATCAGGCGAGGAGATGAATGGAAAACTTCATTTAATACGCCCGAGGGTCATTTTGAGTATCTAGTGATGCCATTCGGACTTGCCAATGCTCCATCGGTGTTTCAGTCCTTTATGCATGACATCTTCCGAGAGTACCTGGATAAATTCCTGATTGTGTACTTGGATGACATTTTGATCTTCTCGGATGATTGGGAGTCTCATGTGAAGCAGGTCAGAACAGTTTTTCAGGTCCTGCGTGCTAATTCTTTGTTTGTGAAGGGATCAAAGTGTCTCTTTGGTGTGCAGAAGGTTTCATTTTTGGGGTTCATCTTTTCCCCTTCTACTATCGAGATGGATCCTGTTAAGGTCCAAGCCATCCATGATTGGACTCAGCCGACATCTCTGAAAAGTCTGCAAAAGTTCCTGGGCTTTGCTAATTTTTATTGTCGCTTCATCTGCAATTTTTCTAGTATTGCCAAACCATTGACCGATTTGACCAAGAAGGGTGCTGATTTGGTCAATTGGTCTTCTGCTGCTGTGGAAGCTTTTCAAGAGTTGAAGCGTCGTTTTTCTTCTGCCCCTGTGTTGGGTCAACCAGATGTTTCCCTTCCGTTCCAGGTCGAGGTTGATGCTTCTGAGATTGGAGCAGGGGCTGTTTTGTCGCAGAGAGGTTCTGATTGCTCAGTGATGAAACCATGCGCTTTTTTTTCCAGGAAGTTTTCGCCTGCTGAGCGAAATTATGATGTGGGCAACCGAGAGTTGCTGGCCATGAAGTGGGCATTCGAGGAGTGGCGTCATTGGCTTGAAGGAGCTAAGCATCGCGTGGTGGTATTGACTGATCATAAGAACTTGACTTATCTTGAGTCTGCTAAGTGGTTGAATCCTATACAGGCTCGTTGGTCGCTGTTTTTTGCCCGTTTTGACTTTGTGATTTCGTACCTTCCGGGCTCTAAAAATGTGAAGGCGGATGCTCTGTCTAGGAGTTTTGTGCCCGACTCTCCGGGTTTGTCTGAGCCGGCGGGTATCCTCAAGGAAGGAGTAATTGTGTCTGCCATCTCCCCTGATTTGCGGCGGGTGCTGCAAAAATTTCAGGCTAATAAACCTGATCGTTGTCCAGCGGAGAGACTGTTTGTCCCTGATAGGTGGACCAATAAAGTTATCTCTGAGGTTCATTGTTCGGTGTTGGCTGGTCATCCTGGAATCTTTGGTACCAGAGAGTTAGTGGCTAGATCCTTTTGGTGGCCGTCTCTGTCGCGGGATGTGCGTGCTTTTGTGCAGTCCTGTGGGATTTGTGCTCGGGCTAAGCCCTGCTGTTCTCATGCCAGTGGGTTGCTTTTGCCCTTGCCGGTCCCGAAGAGGCCTTGGACACATATCTCTATGGATTTTATTTCTGATCTTCCCGTTTCTCAAAAGATGTCAGTCATTTGGGTGGTCTGTGATCGCTTTTCTAATATGGTCCATCTGGTACCCTTGTCTAAATTGCCTTCCTCCTCTGATTTGGTGCCATTGTTCTTCCAGCATGTGGTTCGTTTACATGGCATTCCAGAGAATATCGTTTCTGACAGAGGTTCCCAGTTTGTTTCAAGGTTTTGGCGAGCCTTTTGTGGTAGGATGGGCATTGACTTGTCTTTTTCCTCGGCTTTCCATCCTCAGACTAATGGCCAGACCGAACGAACCAATCAGACCTTGGAAACATATCTGAGATGCTTTGTTTCTGCCGATCAGGATGACTGGGTGTCCTTTTTGCCTTTGGCTGAGTTCGCCCTTAATAATCGGGCTAGCTCGGCTACCTTGGTTTCGCCATTTTTCTGCAACTCTGGGTTCCATCCTCGTTTCTCTTCAGGACAGGTTGAGTCTTCGGACTGTCCTGGTGTGGATACTGTGGTGGACAGGTTGCAGCAGATTTGGACTCATGTAGTGGACAATTTGACCTTGTCCCAGGAGAAGGCTCAACGTTTCGCTAATCGCAGACGCCATGTGGGTCCCCGACTTCGTGTTGGGGATCTGGTTTGGTTATCTTCTCGTCATATTCCTATGAAGGTTTCCTTTCCTAAGTTTAAACCTCGTTTCATTGGTCCATATAGGATTTCTGAGGTTCTTAATCCTGTGTCTTTTCGTCTGACCCTTCCAGATTCTTTTTCCATACATAACGTATTCCATAGGTCATTGTTGCGGATATACGTGGCACCTATGGTTCCATCTGTTGATCCTCCTGCCCCGGTTTTGGTGGAGGGGGAATTGGAGTATATTGTGGAGAAGATTTTGGATTCTCGTGTTTCTAGACGGAAACTCCAGTATCTGGTTAAATGGAAGGGTTATGCTCAGGAAGATAATTCCTGGGTTTTTGCCTCTGATGTCCATGCTCCCGATCTTGTTCGTGCCTTTCATGTGGTTCATCCTGGTCGGCCTGGGGGCTCTGGTGAGGGTTCGGTGACCCCTCCTCAAGGGAAGGGTACTGTTGTGAATTCTGTGGCAGAGCTCCCTCCTGTGGTCACAAGTGGTACTTCGGCTGATTCTCTCTGTGAGCTTCTGTTGGTGGAGGGAAGTGGTACTGCGGCTTCTGAGTTTCCTCCCTCAGGTGATATGGTGAGGTCATTAGGTGCTTCTCTACTTAACTCCACCTAATGCTTTGATCCTGGCTTCCTGTCAATGTTCCAGTGTTGGACTTGCTTTTCCCTGGATCATTCCTGTGGCCTGCTGCTCTGCATAGCTAAGTTCTTCTTTGCTATTTGTTTGCTATTTTTTCTGTCCAGCTTGTCTAATTTGTTGCTGGAAGCTCTGGGACGCAAAGGGTGTACCTCCGTGCCGTTAGTTCGGTACGGAGGGTCTTTTTGCCCCCTTTGCGTGGTTTTCTTTAGGGTTTTGTGTAGACCGCAAAGTTATCTTTCCTATCCTCGCTCTGTTAAGAAAGTCGGGCCTCACTTTGCTGAATCTATTTCATCTCTACGTTTGTCTTTTCATCTTAACTCACAGTCATTATATGTGGGGGGCTGCCTTTTCCTTTGGGGTATTTCTCTGAGACAAGGTTGGCTTATTTTCTATCTTCAGGCTAGTTAGTTTCTCAGGCTGTGCCGAGTTGCATAGGCAGAGTTAGGCGCAATCCACGGCTGCCTCTAGTGTTGTTTGGAGAGGATTAGGGATTGCGGTCTGCAGAGTTCCCACGTCTCAGAGCTCGTTCTATGATTTTGGGTTATTGTCAGATCACTGTATGTGCTCTGACCGCTATGTCCATTGTGGTACTGAATTGCCTTTCATAACAGTTGGGACGGTGTTCTATGGGCTGTACTCATCCTTCTTCCTCCAAACACAGGGAGTGGAATTGATACCAAAAGGTTCTATTTTGGCCTCATCTGACCACATGAACTTCTCCAACGAGCCTGGATATGTGCTGGCATGAGAGGGGACCTGGAGTGCCCTGTAGGATTTTAATCCATGATGGAATAGTGTGTTACTAATGTTTGAGAAAGTCATCCCTTCTCTCTTCAGGTCATTGATCAGGTCCTGCCGTGTAGTTCTGGGCTGATTTTTTAACCTTTCTCAGAATCATCCTTACCCCAAGAGGCAAGATATTGCATGGAGCTCGAGACTGAAGAAGATTGCCTGTCATCTTGTGTTTCTTCCAGTTTTGTCCCTGGTGTCCTTAGACAGCTCTTTAGTCTTGGCCATGGTGGAGAGGTTGTAGTGTGATTGTGCGGACAGGTGTCTTTTATACAGGTAATTAGTTCAAATAGGTGCAATAAATACAAATAATGAGTGCAGAGTATGAGGGCTCTATCTATCTGTCTGTCTGTCCATCTGTCTATACACATTGCATGCAAATGATATAAAGGGTCTACATACCAGTGTTAAAATTCCATTTTTTTTGTCATGTAAAAAAATCATACCAAGAAGAGCCATTTCAGAGCTTTATCCACCTTTGATGTCACAGAAATCAACTGAAATAGTTTTGAGGGGAACATCAAAATAACAAAACTAAAATAATGTGGTTGAATAGGTGTGAAGGTGTGAATACCCTCTCATAATTGGGGATGTGGTTGTATTCAGAATTAACCAATCTAATTTAAACTCATGCTAAATAGTCGGTACACAGCTGCCATAATCGAAAGTGATTCTGATTAACCTCATATAAAATTTAGCTGTTCTAGGCGGATTTTCTTTGCATTTTATTATTTGCAATTTATCACAAAATTCATGCTTCATAAACAGCTTACAACATAAGCAAAGGGATCACATCTTTGAAAGTTATCAGTCAGCAGAAGGGTACAAAAACATTTCCAAGGCATCTATAATATAAAGCTGGGAGCGTCACTCTGTCCGTCCTATTTATAGACTGCGCAAGTGCAAATGCCTGCACAGTCTGGACCCCACAGAGTGACGCAGCCTAGGATATCGCGGTATGTGCAAGCACTGAACGCATACCGCGATCTTCAACGTAAAAGCAGGACGTGCCAGGAGGGTGAGTATGCTATATTCACCTGTCCCCATTCCACCGCTGCGCGCCACTCTGTCTTCCGCGTCCTCTGCCTGTGACGTTCAGGTCAGACGGCGCGATGACGTGCTTACTGCGTGCCACCCTCTGCCTGAATAGTCACAGCCAGAGGACCCAGAAGAAGGAGCGGCATGCAGCGGTGGAACGGGGACAAGTGAATATAGCAAGTGTCGGGGGCCTGAGCCAGCGGCGACTCTGGCACCTGACCCCATAGCGCGCTGGTGTCCCCACCTGTTCAAGCCCACGGCACTCGGCGCCCAGCGACGATAGGTGAGTATTTCATTTTTTTTTTATTGCAGCAGCAGCATACAGGGCATATTAAACTATGGAGCAGCAACCTTTGTGGAGCAGCGTACGGGGCATATGGATGGGAGAAGCACATGACAGGATGAGGGAGCAGCACATTACAGAATGGGGATACAGTATGGGAGCAGCACATTTCAGAATGGGGGCGCAGGATGGGAGCAGCACATTACAGAATGGGGGCTCAGGATGGGAGTAGCACATTACAGAATGGTGGCGCAGGATGGGAGCAGCACATTACAGGATGGGGGCGCAGGATGGGAGCAACACATGACAGCATGGGGGTGCAGGATGAGAGCAGCACATGACAGGATGGGGGCGCAGGATGGGAGCAGCACATGACAGAATAGGGCGCAGGATGGGAGCACCACATGACAGGATGAGGGCTCAGGAAGAGAGTAGCATATTACAGGATGGGGGCACAAGATGGGAGCAGCACATGCCAGAATGGGGGCGCAGGATGGGAGCAGCACATGACAGCATGGGAGTGCAGGATGGGAGCAGCACATGACAGCATGGGGGTGCAGGATGAAGGAGCAGCACATTACAGAATGGGGAAGCAGGATAGGAGCAGCATATGACAGGATGGGGGCGCAGGATGGGAGCAGCACATGACAGAATGGGGGGCACGATGGGAGCACCACATGACCGGATTGGGGCACAGGATGGGTGCAGCACATTACAGAATTGGGACACAGGATGGGAGCAGCACAATACAAAATGGAGGCACAGGATGGGATCAGCACATTACAGAAAGTGTATGGAGGATGAGAGGAGCACATTACAGAATGAGGGTGCAGGATGGGAGCAGCACATGACAGAATGGGGCGCAGGATGGGAGCAGCACATGACAGAATGGGGCACAGGATGAAAGCAGCACACGACAGGATGGGAGCACAGGATGAGAGCAGCACACGACAGGATGGGAATGCAGGATGGGAGCAGCAAATGACAGGATTGGGCTTAGGATGGGAGCAGCACATGACAGGATGGGGGTGCAGGATGAGAGCAGCACATGACAGGATGTGGGCGCAGGATGGGAGTACCACATGACAGAATGGGGGAGCAGGATGGGAGCAGCACATGACAGCATGGGGATGCAGGATGGGAGCACCACATGACAGGATTGGGGCACAGGATGGGAGCACATGACAGGATGAGGGCTCAGGAAGAGAGTAGCATATGACAAGATGGAGTTGCACAAAACAGGATGAGGGTGCAGGATGGGGGCTGCAAATGACAGGATGGGGCGCAGATGGAAGCAGCACATGACAAGATTAGGGCACAGGATGGAAGCAGCACATACCAGGATGGAGATCATTTACCAATATAAATGCTCGCCACCCGGGTGTAAAACGGGTTCAATAGCTAGTTAAATATGGATCGCCCCCTAAGGGCAGTGGGGTACTCAGAGCCGGGCCCTTTGGTTCTCAAGGGGGATGTCACGGTGGCTGACCCGGTCCGTGGCCGTAGGGATGTCCATTAATAAAAGGGGGAAAAGGTCTTTAAAGGGATAGTGTTCGTGACGCCACCTGTGGTATTCAGTCAGGGTGACTGATGCTGCTTAGGGGTCCGCTGGGGTGATGGTATGGCAGCTAGATGGTGTACCTTCCCACAGGTGAAGTGTGTCCCCTGGGCCTCCCAGAGTGTGTAGATAGTGGAGAGTGTGAGACGGAGTGAAGAATGAGGACACAAGATTGCAATCTCTTTACCTTTTACTGAAGGCTTCAGCATCCACAGTCCAGAGCACCAGATCACAGGGCAGGCAGAGTCCGGCCAGTCTGAAGGCAAAACTAGAGTCCCCATATCCAGGTGGAAACCAGTAGCCTTCCTCTAGCGCCTAGATGTCGAAGTACCTCCCTGCTGTGCGTCTCGATAAGGTCCTCACAACTGTTGTGGATGTTATGTATCTCTCTCTCTGTCCACCTGATGGTAAGGATAGGACAAACCCATATGACTGGTGGCCTGAGGTTTTTTACAGGGACTCTAGCACGCCCCGGCCCCCACAAGTTGCCATCGTGCCTCCTGGGTAAAGGGTCGGGCAACTAATATGGAATTAGCTGTCCTGCCGGTCTCTGGAGCCAGGCTTGGAGACGATGACTCCCTCGCTCTTTCGGCTACTGGCTTCTGCGCCTCAGAAGGAGGCAGCCTTGTACAGGGCAGAACTCCTTCTGGTTTCCTCTCCTTTTACTATGACTTCGTTTCTCACTCTCTGCAACACATTTCTCCTTCAATGTCTCTTTCTTAGGATGCTTCCACATCGGTAGGCAGGTGCAGCTCTGTGTCCTTCTGTCTAGGCCTCTGACAGGATCCCACCCCTGTCAGGGACCCACTACCTGAGTGGAGCTCAGCTAGCAGCTAACTGAGTGAAACCCAGCCAGCATCCGCCAGACTGGTGCTGCCTGGGTGAAACCCAGTCCACTTCTGACTAACTTACTATCCAGACCACCAGTTTTGCCTAATTGTGAAGAGTGTCCTACTAAATAGGAGCATAGCCCTCCCTGGTGGACTGGAGTGTGAAATGTGGTGTATGGTTTGTGATACCTGGTAAAGAGATCTCCTTTAGTGCCATCAGACGTAACATCACTCACCCTGGTGGGAGGATGACATTACTGCAACGACCAGACAGAACCCTGGGGCGCTGCACTCCCCCCCCTCCCCCCCCCCCCCGTTAAATCCAGTACTCCCGGACTGGGAAAAGAAAACAACAATACATTAGCAAAAAGACATGCAATTTTTGAATGCTATAAAACAAGTTAATATAACTGTGCTTCCCTTTATGGGAGGTGAGGACACTTGAACATTGCAAATAATAACATATTTACATTTCTGATAAAGACAACACAGATGCGCTAACTGACTATGAAATACTATTATCCATACAGGTATACTATCTATTAGGTGCAAAAGCAAACATTTTTATTTTTATTCATGTGCAAACAATTATTCTTTCCTAAGTGCAAACTCTCAATTTATCAATTAATTAAGGGTACCGTCACATTTAGCGACGCTGCAGCGATCTAAACAACGATCCCGATCGCTGCAGCGTCGCTGTGTGGTCACTGGAGAGCTGTCACACAGACAGCTCTCCAGCGACCAACTATGCGAAGTCCCCTGGTAACCAGGGTAAACATCGGGTTACTAAGCGCAGGGCCACGCTTAGTAACCCGATGTTTACCCTGGTTACCGGTGCTAATGTAAAAAAAAAAAACACTACATACTTACATTGCGGTGTCTGTCCCCTGTCGCTGTGCTTTCCTGCACTGACTGTGAGTGCCGGCTGGCCGTAAAGCACAGCGGTGACGTCACCGCTGTAATTTGCTTTACGGCTGGCCGGCGCTGACAGTGCAGGGAAGCAGAACGCCGAGGGACGCGACAGACACCGGAATGTAAGTATGAAGTGCTTTTTTTTTTTTTACATTTACACTGGTAACCAGGGTAAACATTGGGTTACTAAGCGCGGCCCTGCGCTTAGTAACCTGATGTTTACCCTGGTTACCAGTGAAGACATCGCTGAATCGGCATCACACACGCCGATTCAGCGATGTCTGCGGGAGATCCAGCGATGAAATAAAGTTCTGGACTTTCTGCTCCGACCAACGATGTCACAGCAGGATTCAGATCGCTGCTGCATGTCAAACACAACGATATCGCTATCCAGGACGCTGCAACATCACGGATCGCTAGCGATATCGTTGTGAAGTTGGTCAGTGTGAAGGTACCTTAAGCAGGTCACTAACCCCCACGGGTTCACTTTATTGAAATGCAGAACAGTTTATCACCCCACTACGGGCTGACTGTATCTTCCTTCCAATTTTATTCAAAGTACATCATCTTAAACCTTCTAGCTCTAATTCTACCATATTAGCTACATACTATCAACTATGTAAACATTATTACTATCTGAATCTAAATTTGCAACTTTATTTGCTACATTACTCTATAATATATTAAACTCTTCAGCAAAGTGCAAAAAATATTTATTCCCTTTAAAGGGAACCTGTCACCCCGAAAATCGCGGGTGAGATAATCCCACCGGCATCAGGGGCTTATCTGCAGCATTCTGTAATGCTGTAGATAAGCCCCCGATGTTACCTGAAAAAGGAGAAAAAGACGTTAGATTATACTCACCCAGGGGCGGTCCCGCTGCTGGTCAGGTCGGATGGGCGTCTCCGGTCCGCTCCGGCGCCTCCTATCTTCTTTCCATGACGTCCTCTTCTGATCTTCAGCCACGGCTCCGGCGCAGGCGTACTTTGCTCTGCCCTCTTGAGAGCAGACAAAGTACTGCAGTGAGCAGGCGCCGGGCCTCTGACCTTTCCGGCGCCTGCGAACTGCAGTACTATCCTCTACCCTCAAGAGGGCAGAGCAAAGTACGCCTGCGCCGGAGCCGTGGCTGAAGATCAGAAGAGGACGTCATGGAAAGAAGATGGGAGGCGCCGCAGCGGACCGGAGACGCCCATCCGACCTGACCAGCAGCGGGACCGCCCCTGGGTGAGTATAATCTAACGTCTTTTTCTCCTTTTTCAGGTAACATCGGGGGCTTGTCTACAGCATTACAGAATGCTGCAGATAAGCCCCTGATGCCGGTGGGATTACCTCACCCGCGATTTTCGGGGTGACAGGTTCCCTTTAAGGGTAAAGTCAAGTGTTTTTCTGAGGTAGTGCAAACAATCACATCATCAATATTTAAGTCAATTTAAAGGTGACGTGATGCGAGGGACCCGTGACAAACCCCCAATGTTGTTCTTGGGTGGGCTACAAGACATGTATCCTGACCCTGAATTCTGCCACACCAACGTGTTTTTCTTCAGGTCTGAAAAGCAAAGTAATTTTTACAGTAAGGTTAACAGCAGTTTCTGTTAAGAGGCAGTCTCTGTAAAAGCCTCCTTTGTAAAACCAGTAGAAAGCACCTTTTAAGAAGGTGCAAACTATTTACAAGCTCAGGAATCATTCACCGTCCATGATCCTACAGTCTTTAAGGCAAAAGGAAAAGATAACTTTGTAAACAAACGATCCCTTTAAACAGGGGACCCCTTTAAGAGTTAACCCTGGACGAGTTCAGTACTTTAGCAGCAAAGGATGAACAGTTAACTATTTACATTCTTTTCAGTGTTCTTTTATAGTAGGTTGCAAGGCATCAGTCGGTAGCGAACACTTCCTGGCCTGAGAAGGTCTGTATCCGAGTACTCATCTGATGTTGTATCGACGTCATTGGTTTGTCTCAGGTGTGGTAAAGTCATTATTTGTCTGGGTATGAGTGTCAGCATCTGCTACAGTGGCAGGTTCAGTAGTAGAAATGATGCACACAGTAGTAGTAGTTTTGGTTTGAGGACCCGCTAGTTCAGGGACTAGAGGGGTAATGTCATTAGTTTTAGTTGTGAACCTGCAGTTGCACCATCTGCTGCCACATCGTTTACCATCCTTGACGTACTAACTTTGGTCACCCCAGTGGCGGGTGTAGGTCACATTATCACCCTTGCACAGCCTCCGGGTGAAGCGACCTTCTCTAAGATGGGTCTCCACATTATAGCTGGCAACGAAGATTTCGGTTGGCAGTCCCGGCTCCTGTATGAAGCCCCAACCCCTTTTCGGGTGGAAGGCTGTTACTGTCCCCCGCATCGCGGAACGCGGTTTACGGTATTTGGCCCTACTAGTAGGTGTTTTACATTGGGCACTCTGCTCTTCCTCCTTTCGGTGTTTCCAGCGTGAGAGCAAGCATTGTTTATTCTCCTCCCATGTGAGCATTGCAATATAAGACCTGTTCACCCCATCCCTCGGTGCGTCCCAGCAAAAGATCACCCCCTCAGGACTCACATCCACCGGTATGCCCTCGTTCGCTAGGCACGGGGGTGGTGCTTCGTCAGTGTTGCGGGAGGTTGTTGGGGCTGGAGCGGCGGCTGGTGGTTGGTCACAGTCTGGGCGAGGAGCGGTCACTGGAGCAGGATCAGCAGGCAGGGGAAGAGCGGTCACTAGAGCAGGATCGGTCGGTGGGGCAGGGGCATTTTCTGTACCTGTGTCTGATGTGGTTCCACCGATGTGGATCCGCTCCGCTGATGAGGACGCAGGAGTCTGCTGCTGCCCGGACCGCGATTCTTCCAGTGCGATCTTCCTGCACCGGGCCGACTTCCATTTCTTCATTGCTGTCGGCTCTGTGTCCGGGAGTTGGTGACTCAGCTCCTCTGCCGGCGACTCCGGGAAGTCCGGATCCTCCAGCAGCGGCGAGTTCAGGTTAACCTCCAGTGGTTCAAGACAGCTCTGGGTCACTTCGTCATCACTCAGGTACCTGCTGGTCGCCATCTCTGCTCCTGGGTCTTCGGCAGCACACGCACGCTGTTCCTCCATTTTCTGGGGGCAGAGCTCCTTGGCTGCTGAGCACGTCATCATCTCGTAGCAGTAGTCGGAGGGTGCGGTCGTCACTTTTGGCGCTGCTTTGGTAGTCTCCTCCCATGTTGGCACGCCCTTCTTCTTCTCCTGCACTCCTCGTGGTGCTGTAATGGCGGCGGTTTTTGCGGGAATTTTGGCGGCAAATGGCAATACACAGTCTTTAGGCAAATCACAGTTCAAATACCATTCTGGCACAGTTCTTAGGTGCACATGACCCGATTTTCAGGCTTAAGTAGATCCTGTTCATGATGCCAAAAATGGATCACCCCCCTAAGGGCAGTGGGGTACTCAGAGCTGGGCCCTTCGGTTCTCAAGGGGGATGTCACGGTGGCTGACCCGGTCCATGGCCATAGGGATGTCCGTTAATAAAAGGGGAAGAGGTCTTTAGAGGGATAGTGTTCGTGACGCCACCTGTGGTATTAAGTCAGGATTACCGACGCTACTTAGGTGTCCGCTGGGGTGATGTTATGGCAGCTAGATGGTGTACCTTCCCACAGGTGAAGTATGCCCCCAGGGCTTCCCAGAGTGTGTAGATAGTGGATGGTGTGAGGCGGAGTGAAGAACGAGGACACAAGGTTGCAGTCTCTTTACCTTTTACTGAAGGCTTCAGCATCCACAGTCCAGAGCACCAGATCACCGGGCAGGCAGAGTCCGGCCAGTCTGAAGGCAAATCCAAAGTCCCCTTTATCCAGGTGGAAATCAGTAGCTTTCCTCTAGCGCCTAGGTGTCATAGTACCTCCCTGCTGTGCATCTCGGTAAGGTCCTTACAACTGTAGTGGATGTTATGTCTTTCTCTCTCTGTCCCCCTGATGGTAAGTATAGGTCAAATCCCGTACGACTGCTGGCCTGAGGCTTTTTACAGGGACTCTAGCACGCCCCGGCCCCCACAAGTTGCCATCGTGCCTCCTGGGTAAAGGGTCGGGCAACTAATATGGAATTAGCTGTCCTGCCAGTCTCTGGAGCCAGGCTTGGAGACGATGACTCCCTCGGTGTTCTGGCTACCGGCTTCTGCGCCTCGGAAGGAGGCAGCCTTGCACAGGGCAGAACTCCTTCTGTTTTCCTCTCCTTTTGCTATGACTTCGTTTCTCACTCTCTGCAACACAATTCTCCTTCAATGTCTCTTTCTTAGGATGCTTCCACATCGGTAAGCAGGCACAGCTCCGTGTCCTTCTGTCTAGGCCTCTGACAGGATCCCACCCCTGTCAGGGACCCACTACCTGAGTGGAGCTCAGATAGCAGCTAACTGAGTGAAGCCCAGCCAGCGTCCACCAGACTGGTGCTGCCTGGGTGAAAGCCAGTCAGCTTCTGACTAACTTCCTATCCAGACCACCAGTTTTACCTAATTGTGAAGAGTGCCCTACTAAATAGGAGCATAGCTCCCCCTGGTGGACTGGAGTGTGAAGTGTGGTGTGGTTTGTGATACCTGGTAAAGAGATCTCCTTTATTGCCATCAGACGTAACATCACTCTCCCTGGTGGAAGAATGACATTACGTGATGAAAGTGGCTCAGTGGATAGCACTGTAGCCTTGCAGTGCTGGGGTCCTGGGTTCTAATCCCACCTTGGACAACATCTGCAAGAGTTTGTATGTTATTTCCGTGTTTGCGTGGGTTTCCTCTGGGTGCTCCGGTTTCCTCCCACATTCCAAGACATATTGATAGGGAATTTAGATTGTGAGCCTCATCAGGGACCGTGATGATAATGTGTGCAAACTCTAAAGCGCTGCGGAATATGTTAGCGCTATGTAAAAAATAAAGATTATTACTGCAATGACCAGGACCCTGGGGCGCTGCAAATATAACATGGAACACTGTGAAGACAGTCATCAAGAAGTGGCTTGAATTTTGCACTATAGTGACATAACCTAGAACTGGAGTAAAATGTTTTGATGGCCATGCTGATAAATAAAGTTCCAAGCATGAGTATAAGATGAAAGTAGTTTTAATTATGTATTTCTCAAAACACATGTTCACTGTATCCTCATGCTTCAAACAAGTACCTTTATTCAGCAGCATGACCATCCACCCTTTATCCTTCTCCATATACTTCATTCCATGTCCCCTCTTTCTGTAGATAGCTCCATAGCAGCTGATTTTTTTCATGGGCTTGTATGGGAGTTGTGCCCTACGCAACCTCACCAGGTGAAACCATATCCCAACCTACCCTACTCATCCTTATAATATTACATATATGTTCATTGAGAGGGATATCCCTCAAAAATTGAAAAACAAATAAGAAAATTGATCCACTAGGCTTCCCAGAAGCCTACAGCAACACTAAAAGAGCTGCAGGAATTTCGGGCAAGTAATGGTTGTGCACTGCATATGAAAACAATCTACCATATACTTCATATCTTTGGGCTGTAGGGTATGGGTGGCAAGAAAAAAAACTCTTTCTACAATAAAAAAAGAAAACATCCTAGCCCAGCTATGTTTTTCCCAAACCTACATCAGGTCTGCCAAAAGCATGTGGGAAAAAATGTTATGATTTGTTAAGACCAAAGTTGAGCTTTTTGGCCAAAATTTCAAAAGGCATGCTTGACGCAAAGCCTACTCTGTGCGTAAGCAAAAGAACATTATACTCTCAGCGAACATGGTGGCGGCAGCAATATGCTTTGGGGCAGTTGTGGCAGCTGGAGCTGGTGCTTTTGTCTAGGTAGAAGGAATTCTGAACATAGTTCCAAATATCAATCAATTTTGCAACAAAACTTTCAGGCCCCTGTGTTGTGAATTCTGTGGCAGAGCTCCCTCCTGTGGTCACAAGTGGTACTTCGGCTGATTCTCTCTGTGGGCTTCCGTTGGTGGAGGAGAGTGGTACTGCGGCTTCTGAGTTTCCTTCTTCAGGTGATGTGGTGAAGTCGTTAGGTGCTGCTCTATTTAACTCCACCTAGTGCTTTGATCCTGGCCTCCAGTCAATGTTCTAGTATTGGACCTGTTTCCTCCTGGATCGTTCCTGTGGCCTGCTGCTCTGCATAGCTAAGTTCCGCTTTGCTATTTTGTTTGCTGTTTTTTCTGTCCAGCTTGTCTATTTGTTTTTTCTTGCTTGCTGGAAGCTCTGGGACGCAGAGGGTGTACCTCCGTGCCGTTAGTTCGGTACGGAGGGTCTTTTTGCCCCCTTTGCGTGGTTTTTGTAGGGTTTTGTGTTGACCGCAAAGTTACCTTTCCTATCCTCGCTCTGTTCATAAAGTCGGGCCTCGCTTTGCTAAATCTATTTCATCTCTACGTTTGTCTTTTCATCTTAACTCACAGTCATTATATGTGGGGGCTGCCTTTTCCTTTGGGGTATTTCTCTGAGGCAAGGTAGGCTTATTTTCTATCTTCAGGCTAGCTAGTTTCTCAGGCTGTGCCGAGTTGCATAGGGAGCGTTAGGCGCAATCCACGGCTGCTTCTAGTGTGGTTGGAGAGGATTAGGGATTGCGGTCAGCAGAGTTCCCACGTCTCAGAGCTCGTTCTATGTTTTTGGGTTATTGTCAGGTCACTGTATGTGCTCTGACCTCTATGTCCATTGTGGTACTGAATTACCTTATCATAACAGTACTGGAGGCCCAAAGTACTAATGATTCTCAATAGAGGGAAAAAAGAAGTTCTGAGACCATTTTTTTTCTCTGCACTGTGTTTTGTTTTTTTTTTCTCCTAGACATTTGGGTGGTTCAGGACACAGGTGTAGCGATGGACATTAAAGGTCTGTCTTCATGTGTGGATCAGCTCACGGCAAGAGTACAAAATATTCAAGACTTTGTGGTTCAGAATTCTATGTTAGAACCGAGAATTCCTATTTGGAGATAGAACTAAGTTTCTGAGTTTCAAAAATAATTGTAAATTATATCTGGCCTTGAAACCTCGCTCCTCTGGTGATCCAGATCAACAGGTTTTGATTGTTATTTCTTTTTTGCGCGGCGACCCTCAGGACAGGGCATTTTCTCTTGCGCCAGGAGATCCTGCATTGAGTAATATCGATGCGTTTTTCCTGGCGCTCGGATTGCTGTACGATGAACCTAATTCAGTGGATCAGGCAGAGAAAAATTTGCTGGCTCTTTGTCAGGGTCAGGATGAGATAGAGGTATATTGTCAGAAATTTAGAAAGTGGTCCGTGCTCACTCAATGGAATGAATCTGCGCTGGCAGCTATGTTCAGAAAGGGTCTCTCTGAAGCCCTTAAGGATGTCATGGTGGGATTTCCTATGCCTGCTGATCTGAATGAGTCTATGTCTTTGGCCATTCAGATCGGTCGACGCTTGCGTGAGCGTAAGTCTGTGCACCATTTGGCGGTATTACCTGAGCTTAAACCAGAGCCTATGCAGTGCGATAGGACTTTGACCAGAGTTGAACGGCAAGAACACAGACGTCTGAATCGGCTGTGTTTCTACTGTGGTGATTCCACTCATGCTATCTCTGATTGTCCTAAGCGCACTAAGCGGTTCGCTAGGTCTGCCACCATTGGTACGGTACAGTCAAAATTTCTTCTGTCCGTTACCTTGATCTGCTCTTTGTCATCGTATTCTGTCATGGCATTTGTGGATTCAGGGGCTGCCCTGAATTTGATGGACTTGGAGTATGCTAGGCATTGTGGGTTTTTCTTGGAGCCCTTGCAGTGTCCTCTTTCATTGAGAGGAATTGATGCTACGCCTTTGGCCAAGAATAAGCCTCAGTACTGGACCCAGCTGACCATGTGCGTGGCTCCTGCACATCAGGAGGTTATTCGCTTTCTGGTGTTGCATAATCTGCATGATGTGGTCGTGTTGGGGTTGCCATGGCTACAAGTCCATAATCCAGTATTAGATTGGAAATCCATGTCTGTGTCCAGCTGGGGTTGTCAGGGGGTACATGGTGATGCCCCATTTCTGTCAATTTCGTCATCCACCCCTTCTGAGGTTCCAGAGTTCTTGTCTGATTACCGGGATGTATTTGATGAGCCCAAGTCCGATACCCTACCTCCGCATAGGGATTGATATTGTGCTATCGATTTGATTCCTGGTAGTAAATTCCCAAAAGGTCGACTGTTTAATTTATCTGTGCCTGAGCACGCCGCTATGCGGAGTTATGTGAAGGAGTCCTTGGAGAAGGGGCATATTCGCCCGTCATCGTCGCCATTAGGAGCAGGGTTCTTTTTTGTAGCCAAGAAGGATGGTTCGCTGAGACCTTGTATAGATTACCGCCTTCTAAATAAGATCACGGTTAAATTTCAGTACCCCTTGCCGTTGTTATCTGATTTGTTTGCTCGGATTAAGGGGGCTAGTTGGTTCACCAAGATAGATCTTCGTGGTGCGTATAATCTTGTGCGTATTAAGCGAGGCGATGAATGGAAAACTGCATTTAATACGCCCGAGGGCCATTTTGAGTATCTAGTAATGCCATTCGGACTTGCCAATGCTCCATCAGTGTTTCAGTCCTTTATGCATGACATCTTCCGAGAGTACCTGGATAAATTCCTGATTGTGTACTTGGATGACATTTTGATCTTCTCGGATGATTGGGAGTCTCATGTGAAGCAGGTCAGAACGGTGTTTCAGGTCCTGCGTGCTAATTCTTTGTTTGTGAAGGGATCAAAGTGTCTCTTTGGTGTTCAGAAGGTTTCATTTTTGGGGTTCATCTTTTCCCCTTCTACTATCGAGATGGACCCTGTTAAGGTCCAAGCCATCCATGATTGGACTCAGCCGACATCTCTGAAAAGTCTGCAAAAGTTCCTGGGCTTTGCTAATTTTTATCGTCGCTTCATCTGCAATTTATCTAGTATTGCTAAACCATTGACCGATTTGACCAAGAAGGGTGCTGATGTGGTCAATTGGTCTTCTGCTGCTGTGGAAGCTTTTCAAGAGTTGAAGCGTCGTTTTTCTTCTGCCCCTGTGTTGTGTCAACCAGATGTTTCGCTTCCATTCCAGGTCGAGGTTGATGCTTCTGAGATTGGAGCAGGGGCTGTTTTGTCGCAGAGAAGTTCTGATTGCTCGGTGATGAAACCATGCGCCTTCTTTTCCAGGAAGTTTTCGCCTGCTGAGCGTAATTACGATGTGGGCAATCGAGAGTTGCTGGCCATGAAGTGGGCATTCGAGGAGTGGTGGCATTGGCTTGAAGGAGCTAAGCATCGCGTGGTGGTCTTGACTGATCATAAGAACTTGACTTATCTCGAGTCTGCCAAGCGGTTGAATCCTAGACGGGCTCATTGGTCGTTGTTTTTTGCCCGTTTTGACTTTGTGATTTCGTACCTTCCGGGCTCTAAAAATGTGAAGGCGGATGCTCTGTCTAGGAGTTTTGTGCCCGACTCTCCGGGTTTATCTGAGCCGGCGGGTATCCTCAAAGAGGGAGTAATTGTGTCTGCCATCTCCCCTGATTTGCGGTGGGTGCTGCAAAAATTTCAGGCTAATAAACCTGATCGTTGCCCAGCGGAGAAACTGTTTGTCCCTGATAGGTGGACGAATAAAGTTATCTCTGAGGTTCATTGTTCGGTGTTGGCTGGTCATCCTGGAATCTTTGGTACCAGAGAGTTAGTGGCTAGATCCTTTTGGTGGCCATCTCTGTCGCGGGATGTGCGTTCTTTTGTGCAGTCCTGTGGGATTTGTGCTCGGGCTAAGCCCTGCTGTTCTTGTGCCAGTGGGTTGCTTTTGCCCTTGCCGGTCCCGAAGAGGCCTTGGACACATATCTCTATGGATTTTATTTCAGATCTTCCCGTCTCTCAAAAGATGTCAGTCATTTGGGTGGTCTGTGATCGCTTCTCTAAGATGGTCCATTTGGTACCCTTGTCTAAATTACCTTCCTCCTCTGATTTGGTGCCATTGTTCTTCCAGCATGTGGTTCGTTCACATGGCATTCCAGAGAATATCTTTTCTGACAGAGGTTCCCAGTTTGTTTCGAGGTTTTGGCGAGCCTTTTGTGGTAGGATGGGCATTGACTTGTCTTTTTCCTCGGCTTTCCATCCTCAGACTAATGGCCAGACCGAACGAACCAATCAGACCTTGGAAACATATCTGAGATGCTTTGTTTCTGCTGATCAGGATGACTGGGTGTCTTTTTTGCCTTTTCTGCCTCTTTTTGCCTGTGGCTGAGTTCGCCCTTAATAATCGGGCCAGCTCGGCTACCTTGGTTTCGCCGTTTTTCTGCAACTCTGGGTTCCATCCTCGTTTCTCTTCAGGGCAGGTTGAGTCTTCGGACTGTCCTGGTGTGGATACGGTGGTGGACAGGTTGCAGCAGATTTGGACTCATGTAGTGGACAATTTGACCTTGTCCCAGGAGAAGGCTCAACGTTTCGCTAATCGCAGACGCTGTGTGGGTCCCCGACTTCGTGTTGGGGATTTGGTTTGGTTATCTTCTCGTCATATTCCTATGAAGGTTTCCTCTCCTAAGTTTAAACCTCGTTTCATTGGTCCGTATAGGATTTCTGAGGTTCTTAATCCTGTGTCTTTTCGTCTGACCCTTCCAGATTCTTTTTCCATACATAACGTATTCCATAGGTCATTGTTGCGGAGATACGTGGCACCTATGGTTCCATCTGTTGATCCTCCTGCCCCGGTTTTGGTGGAGGGGGAGTTGGAGTATATTGTGGAGAAGATTTTGGATTCTCGTGTTTCAAGACGGAAACTCCAGTATCTGGTTAAGTGGAAGGGTTATGCTCAGGAAGATAATTCCTGGGTCTTTGCCTCTGATGTCCATGCTCCCGATCTTGTTCGTGCCTTTCATATGGCTCATCCTGGTCGTCCTGGGGGCTCTGGTGAGGGTTCGGTGACCCCTCCTCAAGGGGGGGGTACTGTTGTGAATTCTGTGGCAGAGCTCCCTCCTGTGGTCGAAAGTGGTACTTCGGCTGATTCTCTCTGTGAGCTTCCGTTGGTGGAGGAGAGTGGTACTGCGGCTTCTGAGTTTCCTTCCTCAGGTGATGTGGTGAAGTCATTAGGTGCTGCTCTATTTAACTCCACCTAGTGCTTTGATCCTGGCCTCCAGTCAATGTTCTAGTATTGGACCTGTTTCCTCCTGGATCGTTCCTGTGGCCTGCTGCTCTGCATAGCTAAGTTCAGCTTTGCTATTTTGTTTGCTGTTTTTTCTGTCCAGCTTGTCTATTTGTTTTTTCTTTCTTGCTGGAAGCTCTGGGACGCAGAGGGTGTACCTCCGTGCCATTAGTTCGGTACGGAGGGTCTTTTGCCCCTTTTGCGTGGTTTTTGTAGGGTTTTGTGTTGACCGCAAAGTTACCTTTCCTATCCTCGCTCTGTTCAGAAAGTCGGGCCTCACTTTGCTAAATCTATTTCATCTCTACGTTTGTCTTTTCATCTTAACTCACAGTCATTATATGTGGGGGCTGCCTTTTCCTTTGGGGTATTTCTCTGAGGCAAGGTAGGCTTATTTTCTATCTTCAGGCTAGCTAGTTTCTCAGGCTGTGCCGAGTTGCATAGGGAGCGTTAGGCGCAATCCACGGCTGCCTCTAGTGTGGTTGGAGAGGATTAGGGATTGCGGTCAGCAGAGTTCCCACGTCTCAGAGCTCGTTCTATGTTTTTGGGTTATTGTCAGGTCACTGTATGTGCTCTGACCTCTATGTCCATTGTGGTACTGAATTACCTTATCATAACACCCCTGCTAAAAAGATGAAGATGAAGTGGAATTCTAGCATAACAACGATCCTAAGAATACTTCCAAATGAGCAAAAGAATAGCTTCACTAGAAAAAGATGAAAGTGGTGAAATGGACCCGCCAGAACCCAGACCTGAATCCAATTGAAAATCTGTGGGTGACTAGCGATCAGCGAACTTATTCAGAATACATTTGCCAATCTCCAATTTGGCACAAACGTAGCACATTCGGATTAATGTTCATTTTCACAGTTTGTTTTACTGAAAGTCAGCAAAATTCGGTCATAGTTTGGTAAATTGAGTTTCCACTAATGCTTTTGCTATTACTTTGGCTAGGATAGTGGTGCTGGATGATGACTGGGGGACAGGGTGACATGTTTGATGAAGGGAGGGGGTGTGCAGAGGTTAGAAGAGCGGTATGCTGTCTTGTTTTTCTCCCTTAACTTTGTGTGTTGATTCTGCAGTGCCCAGGGGGGAACTAGATGTTATAGGTGCCAGTCGGCCAATAGTAAAGAAATTAGGAATGTCACAGATGACATTGTGGTGTGCTAGCCCTGTGTCCCTCACACTGAACCCTTACAGCCTCTTAGTGTGTGCGCAGTTTCAGGGATGAATGCTGACAAAGATATTAATGTAATCTAATGCGAGTCTTCACTGTATTCACTTTAAAATACAGTACATAGTTCATAGCAATGGTATCATAGTTTTTCATACAAGTTGGAAATTTTAGGTAGCAAGAGAGATGGTGACCATCCCGTTTAAGATGGAATCTTCCGAGATAATGGCTTAAATAAAGTGATTGGCTGACTGCTGGTTATATACCGAGTTTCTATCTTAATTCACACAGTCCTTCAGTTATATTACTACCAAGGATGGGCCTAGACAGTTTGGCTCACTGTGGAAATAGCGTTCACTGCTAACTCACGATTAAGTCCTGATATGGTTCCCTGGTGTACAGTAGAAGATGCAGTAGAACACAAGGCACTCATGCTGCCAGAACCATTAAAGGCATGGAGTGTAGCAGAAGAGCCCTTGTACAGCTCTATCTCTGCTGTCTCTACGAAGAGTGAAATTCAAGATGCCTTCCTGGCGTAGGCTGTGGCAGTTTCCTGGCCGATTGAAGATTAAGGAAAGCAGGACCTAGGCTAAAGGCAGGGCAGCCTAGGAAGTAGACCTCTCCTCACGTCGCTCAGGATGTTTTTTTTCTTTCGCTCCTCCCAGGAAGGAGAGGAACTCCTCCCCGACTCTTCCCTCAACAGCTTCTAGAGGCTTCTGCATGAAACTGGGCTGAGAAAGTGTCATGTGACCAAACTCCTGCATCTTTACACTTTAGACAGTAGATGGCAGAATAGGACAATTTATCGAATAAGGCACATAACAGGACATAGGTTTTTGGTAACCACCCGACAACTATATTTTGCAACAGAGAGGAGGAGCTACTGATACACTACAAATTCAGGCTGCCTTCCATCTACAATTCAATTCAATCAGGCTGCCAAAGTCACATGTCCTTGGCCATCTGAAAAGAGGACATCTTGTTTTGCTGGCACCAATTTCTCAGTGTCACAGCACAGAGAAGCCGCTTTTGATAATGCTGCAAGTGAACTTGTCAGTTAGCTAAATAAGATCCTGTCCTGGGTGAAATCAATCTTCCAGCATCTAACTAGATTGGGCAAAAACTGTGTGTCAGTCTTCAGAGGCACCATTTGCTACTCCAAATCATTTGTGATAAAAATGTGTTTCAGTGACAAATCAGAAAGCAGGTCAGATTTGCACTTAAAAATCATTAGGCCTAATATTGGGGTGCAGCCACGAGGCCTAATTAGCTAATCAAAATCATCATTTGTGATAAAACTGTGTTTCAGTGATAGATCAGAAGGTAGGATTTCCATTTAAAAATCATTAGCAAAAAATACCAAATAATATCCCTACCAGGGTCATTATCGTGTGGTGGGTCCCCGGGGTCTTCCTCATGGTAACTATACCTTTCACTAGTGCTATGTTTACATATGTGGTGTGTCAGCCGTTTATTTTAGTGTATTTATTCTGATATTTACACTGTGGATTGTAATTGTATACTAGCATCTATATTGCACTATTTATCTTTATTGACTTTTTATTACATTGCATATTCCACGTGTATCTACAGTATCTACATTTTATGTACAGCTGGATACCATTATATCTGCTATTTTCATATTACTGTTGCTATGCACGTTTATGAGGTTGTCCCTGAGTGAGTCCCACCATTGCTGCTGCACTGGTGGCTACTGCCCTGTTTTTATTCCATATTTGTATCCATTCAATAAAATATATATTTTTATATTCTTGTTTCATTTTTTGGGTTTTCTTTGTGAAGGTTTGTTTTTGGTAGTTTTAAAAATCATTAGGTCTAATATTTGGGTGGAAGCAAGGAGGACCAGTTTGCTAATCCAAATAATTTGTGATAAAAGTGTGTATCAGTGGCAAACCAGAAGGCCAGATTTTCACTTAAAAATCATTAGGTCTAATATTGGGGCGCAGCCACAGGACCCAATTAGCTACTCCAAATCATTTGTGATAAAAATGTGTTTCAGTGACAAATCAGAAAGCAGGTCAGATTTGCACTTAAAAATCATTAGGCCTAATTTTGAAGTGCAGCCACAAGGCCCAATTAGCTAATCCAACTAGTTTGTGATAAAACTGTGTTTCAGAAACAAATCAGAAGGCCAGATCTCCACTTAAAAATCGTTAGGCCTAATATTGGGGTGCAGCGAGGAGGCCCAATTACCTAATCCAAACTTGACTTGGGTCCAACCTTTTATATATCCTTTCGCAAGCTTCACAAAATAGTTGGTCGGAATTTGGGCCCATTTCTCCTGACAGAACAGGTATAACTGATCTAGATTTGTAGGTTGCCTTGCTCGCACCTACCTTTTCAGCTTTGCCCAAAAATTTTCAATAGGATTGAGATCAGTTGTTTGTGATGGCCACTCTGAAACATTGACTTTGTTATCCTTAAGCCACTTTGTTACCATTTTGCCAGTTTGCTTCGGGTCATCATTATCCATTTGGAAGATCTATTTCCGCTCAAACTTTAACTTCATGGCTAATGTCTTGAGATGTTGTTAGGACTGGCGGAACGCACCAAGTTTAAGGTGAAATAGAATTAGGTGCGTTCGCAGTCCGAGGTCCACCGTGTGTTAAGGACCGGCGGAACGCACCAAGTATAGATGATATGAAACTAGGTGCGTTCGCAGTCCGAGGTCCACCGTGCAGGTAAAAGACCCTGCTGCTAGTAAGACGGACTATATGGCGGTACTAAGTATACACACATGGGTTAACTTCACCCTGCGTGAAGGAAGCGATCCTGTTGCGTCACAGGACCGCAGTACCGCACATAGAGCGCGAGCAAGAAGTCAGCGAACTCAACCCCTACACAGGATTGAAGTCCGATTAGACACTTGCTGGCACAACACCGCAACTGGGTGTGTAAGGAAACTTATAAAATAGAATCTATAGGCACGAGAGTGCGTGCAGTGCCGCACTGATGGACGCCACTAACCACCCAGGCTTGGGTAAGGAAAGCGCAGAGGAAGCGCACGGCGCCGTACTGGCGGGCACAGCAACAGGACGCTGTGATGTGTGTTACGTGCAGATGGCTAGTCGGGCGCTAGATAGCTACCATCATCCGTGAGCAGTCAACAACTCTAGGGAGGGATACTTAGGAGCTTTCATCCATCGACATACATCCATCTACACACACACATAATATCAAGACAATACTAGCGCATGGCCGTGCGGTCATGCGCAGTTTATATAGCTGCAGCACAGGAAACAGCTACAGAAGTTTTGCCCTTTCAGGACCTGCCAAAAGGACCAATGGGATGTGCTGCAGTACCTGAGCATGTGACCCTCGATCTCCAATGGGAGATCTTGCCCTGGGCATGCTCAGTGTGTGCAAATAAGGACTTAGTCCCAGAGAAGCCCGCTCGCCGCAGATCAGTGCAGGGTACAACAGGAGAGCCAGAAAAGGCAGCAGTAACCCTTTGCACAGAATCAGTCCCAGCAAGACGCTGGGAGCGAAGCCTCCGCTGAGCAGAGCCCACTGCGGCCGAAGCAGAATGGGAGACCGCAGCAGACACGGATCGAGATTCCCCCTGTGCAGCAGAGGAAACTCGACTCCTAACATTACCCCCCTCCTAGGGCCCCCCCTCCTTGGGCCTTGCTACGTTCGAAGGCAGCAATAAGCTGCGGAGCCCGAATGTGCTCAGCAGGCTCCCAGGACCTATCCTCAGGACCGTAACCCTTCCAGTCCACCAAAAAAATTTTTTTGCCACGTACCACCTTGCACCCCAAGATAGCGTTCACCTCGAAATCGTCCGTAGGCGAACCCGATGTCTCGGCAGATGACTCAGAAAACCGGGACATGTATACGGGCTTAAGGAGGGACACATGAAAGGTGTCGGTGATATCAAGGCGTGGAGGAAGGGCCAGATGGTAGACCACAGGATTAACCTGTTCGAGGACCTTGAAGGGGCCCAAGTAGCGAGGAGCAAACTTAGTGGACTCAACTCGCAGCCTGATGTTACGGGTGGAGAGCCACACCAAGTCGCCAGGAGCAAAGGTCGGAGTGGGGCGCCGATGAGCATCGCGGAGGACCTCATTCTCTCCTTAGAGGCCTGAATGGCATCCTGAGTGCGGTCCCAAATATCCCGTGCCTCCACAGCCCAGTCTGCTACCCTGGAGTCTGCGGAAGACACGGGCATAGGCACAGGTACCCGTTGATGCTGACCATAGTTGAGAAGGAATGGGGTTTGTCCAGTGGAGTCAGCTACAGCGTTGTTCAGCGCAAACTCTGCCCATGATAGCAAGGATGCCCAGTCATCCTGCCTGGCTGAAACAAAATGTCGCAGGTATGTGACCAAGGTCTGGTTGGCCCTCTCTACCAACCCATTCGTCTCGGGATGATAAGCGGAAGAGAGATTCAACTCGATACTGAGAAGACGACAAAGCTCTCTCCAGAACCGAGACGCAAACTGGGGACCCCGGTCACTGACAATTTTGTCAGGCATACCATGTAGGCGGAAGATGTGTTTAATGAACAACGCTGCCAAGGCCCGTGCAGAAGGTAACCATGGTAGCGGCACCAAATGCACCATTTTTGAGAAATGATCGGTGATGACCCAAATGATGGTACAGCCACGAGACTTGGGTAAACCCACGACAAAGTCCATCCCGACCATCTCCCAGGGTCTATCTGCCACCGGCAAGGGATAGAGCAACCCAGCTGGCCTTTGACGCGGAGATTTATTTTTGGCGCAGGAGACACACGCCAGAATATAATCCCTGACATCCCGGACCATATGCGGCCACCAGTACGTCCTCGCCAGTAGCTCAGATGTCCTTTTTGTCCCAAAGTGTCCACCCACCCTGGACGAATGAGCCCAAGAGAGAACCTCCGGTCGCAAATTAATGGGTACAAAAGTCTTGCCCAGAGGCACAGACTCTAGCGAAACCGGCGCGACGGTTCTCAGGCTCTCAGAAGGGACAATAAGCCGAGGCTCCTCTTCCTTCTCCTCAGTTGACATAAGGGAGCGAGAGAGAGCGTCGGCACGAATATTCTTCTCCCCGGTGAGATAATGCAGAGTAAAATGGAACCGGGAGAAAAATAAGGACCATCTGGCCTGACGAGAATTCAGCCGCTGGGCTGTGTGTAAATACACCAAATTTTTGTGGTCCGTGAAAACCTGGAAGGGAAACCGTGCACCTTCCAGAAGATGTCTCCACTCTGAAAAGGCCAACTTCATTGCTAGCAACTCCCTATCCCCGATGGAGTAATTTCTCTCCGCTGATGTGAAGATCTTAGAGAAGAAGAAGCATGGATGCTTCCGACCTTGAGCGTCCTTTTGATAGAGGACTGCTCCAGCACCAACGGATGAGGCATCCACCTCCATTAGGAATGGCTTATCCACATCGGGGCGATGTAAGATGGGAGTGCTAGCAAAATGAGACTTAACAGAAGTGAAGGCCTTGGAGACCTCTTCCGACCACAATTTGGGATTCGCTCCCTTCTTGGTTAGGGCCACCAAGGGAGCTACCAGAGTTGAGAAGTGGGGAATGAACTTGCGGTAATAATTAATGAACCCCATAAAGCGCTGCACCGCCTTAAGAGAATGGGGCTCTTGCCAGTCCATCACAGCCTGTAGTTTGGCAGGATCCATAGCCAATCCCTGGGCGGAGATGATATAGCCCAGGAACGGTAAAGACTCCTGCTCAAACATACACTTCTCCAACTTTGCATAGAGAGAGTTTGCCCGTAAGAGGTCGAAGACTCTGCCAACATCTCTCTGGTGGGAGTTAATATCTGGAGAGAAGATGAGAATATCATCCAGATAGACTACAACCGAGGTGGAAAGCATATCCCGGAAGATGTCGTTGACAAAGTCTTGGAAAACGGCTGGGGCATTACAGAGCCCAAAGGGCATCACCAGATACTCATAATGCCCATCTCTGGTGTTAAACGCCGTTTTCCATTCGTCCCCCTCACGGATGCGAATCAGGTTTTAAGCACCCCGCAGATCTAATTTAGTAAACACTCTAGCTCCCCGAAGCCTATCAAAGAGCTCGGATATCAAGGGCAAAGGATACTTGTTCTTAACGGTGATAGCGTTAAGACCCCTGTAGTCTATGCATGGACGTAGTTCCCCATTCTTCTTCTGCACGAAGAAGAACCCTGCCTCAGCAGGTGACACTGACTTCCTGATGAACCCTCTTGCCAGATTCTCTTGAATGTACTGAGACATGGCCTCCGTCTCCGGGAGAGATAATGGATAAACTCGACCCCGGGGAGGCTCTGCACCAGGCAAGAGATCGATAGGACAGTCATAAGGGCGATGGGGCGGAAGGGTCTCCGCCGCCTTTTTGGAGAACACGTCTGCATAAGACCAGTATTGCTTGGGGAGAGAGGAAAGATCTGCGGGTACCTCAGTAGAAGCAACCTAAACACACTCTCGGTAACACCTACCCCCACATGATTCACCCCATCCCAGAATTCTGCCTGAGGACCACTCGATGTGAGGAGAGTGGAACCGTAACCAAGGTATCCCCAACAGGACCTCATCAATCCCCTCGGGAATGATGAGCAGAGATATAATCTCCTGATGGGATGGTGACATGGACAGAGTAAAAGGGATGGTCTGATGTGTTATCTGTGCGGGGAGTGTCGACCCATTCACCACTCATACCGTTACTGGTTGAGATAGCATAACCAGGGGTATTGCGTGACGCTGGGCGAAGGCAGAAGACATGAAATTGCCTTCCGCCCCAGAATCCACGCAGAGCTCTACCGAGTGGGAGGATGAGCCAAAAGTTATTGTCCCCTTAAAGGACAATTTGGAGGCAAACGTCGCCGTGTCTAGTGCACCTCCACCTACTACCACTAGACGCTGACGTTTCCTCGACCGCTGGTGACATCTGGTGGCAAGATGTCCTGACTGTTGGCAAACATGGCAAACCTGGAGTGCACGAGCGGTCCGGGACTTAGATCCCGCTCGAGACACTACCTTAGGTTCATGGGACTCAGGAGCCTGGACTGGAGATTCCAAAGGTTTGGCGAAGGTGGGAGCCAGCCGAAACCTCTGCCTACACTGGGCTCGCTCTAACCTCCGCTCGTGAAAACGGAGGTCAATACGAGTAGACAGACACTGTTATTAATTCTTCCAGTGTGGCGGGAATCTCCCTAGTGGCCAGGGCGTCCTTAACGTGGTCAGCCAGCCCCCTCCAAAATATAGGAATAAGAGGTTTATCCGACCATTCCAGCTCAGATGCTAGAGTGCGGAAGCGGACGGCAAAATGGCTGACCAAGGACGAGCCCTGAGTCAATGCCAACAGTTGGAGCGCCATATCATGGGTGACACGAGGTCCTAAAAAGACCTGTTTCAGAGTGCTCAGGAATAACGGAGCAGGAAATGCAGCAGTAACTCTTAGCACAGAGTCAGACTGAGCAAGACGCTGGGATCGACGTCTCTGATGAGCAGGCTCCACTGCGGCAGGAGAAGAATGGGAGACTGCAGCGGAGATAGCCCAAGATTCCCCCTGTGCAGAGGCAGGAACTCAACCCCTAACATTACCCCCCCGCTAGGGCCCCCCCTCCTTGGGCCTCGCTACGCTCGAAGGTGGTAATGAGCTGCGGAGCCCGAATGTGCTCAGCAGGCTCTCAGGACTGTAACCCTTCCAGTCCACCAAATAAAATTTTTTGCCACGTACCACCTTGCACCCCAAAATAGTATTCACCTCGTAATCGTCCGTAGATGGACCCGATGTCCCGGCAGATGACTCAGAAAACCGGGACATGTATACGAGTTTCAAGAGGGACACATGAAAGGTGTTGGTGATACCCAAGCGTGGAGGAAGGGCCAGACGGTAGACCACAGAGTTAACCTGTTTGAGGACCTTGAAAGGACCTAAGTAGCGAGGTGCAAACTTAGTGGACTCAACTTGCAGCCTGATGTTACGGGCGGAGAGCCACACCAAGTCACCAGGAGCAAAGGTCGGAGCGGGGCACCGATGTGCATCGGCGGAGGACCTTATTCTCTCCTTGGAAGCTCGAATGGCATCCTGAGTGCGATCCCAAATGTCCCGTGCCTCCACAGCCCAGTCTGCCACCCTGGAATCGGCGGAAGACACGGGCATGGGCACAGGTACCCGCGGATGCTGACCATAGTTAAGGAGGAATGGAGTCTGTCCAGTGGAGTCGGCTACAGCGTTGTTCAGAGCAAACTCCGCTCACGGTAGCAAAGATGCCCAGTCATCTTGCCTAGCAGAGACAAAATGTCGCAGATATGTGACCAAGGTCTGGTTGGCTCTCTCTACCAACCCATTCGTCTCGGGATGATAGGCAGAAGAGAGATTTAACTCAATCCTGAGATGACAAAGCTCTCTCCAGAACCGAGACGCAAACTGGGGACCCCGGTCACTGACTATTTTATCCGGCATACCGTGAAGGCAGAAGATATGTTGCCAAGGCCCGTGCAGAAGGTTACCGAGGAAGCGGCACCAAATGCACCATTTTAGAAAAATGGTCGGTGATTACCCAAATGACGGTACAGCCACGAGACTTGGGCAAACCCACCACAAAGTCCATCCCGACCATCTCCCAAGGCCTGTCTGCCACCGGCAGAGGGTATACAAGCCAGCTGGCCGTTGACGGAGAGACTTATTTTTGGCACAAGAGACATATGCCCGAACATAGTCTCCGACATAATTTCAGTTGTTTTACACTTTTTTGTTACGTATATAATTCCACATGTGTTAATTCATAGTTTTGATGCCGTCATTGTGAATGTACAATTTTCATATTCATGAAAATACAGAAAAATCTTTAAATGAGAAGGTGTGTCCAAACTTTTGGTCTGTACTGTATGTTTACACAGATGAACGAGGCACCCTCAGGTATCTTCAAACTGCACCCAAGGGTGAGCCAGACTTGTGCAAGTCCACAATTCTTTTCCTGATATCTTGGCTGATTTCTTTAGACTTTCCCATGATGCTACACAAGTAAGCTGTGTGTTTCAGGTGTGAATTAAAATATATCCACAGGTGTGTCTCTAATTAACTCAGATGTTGCCAAAATAGCAAATCAGAAGCTTCCAAACACATGACCTCAGCATATGGGCAGTCCAGATTCCTTCAAAGGTGTAGTAATCTTAGTGTATGTAAACCTTTGACTTTGCTGTAAGTAATAAAAATGCCTTAAAACATTTTCTCTCTCTCTCATTATTCTGGAATTTGGCAAAAATTAGTAATTAAGGCAATCCTAATTGACCTAAAACAGGAAAGTTTTATTCTGATTACATTTCAGAAATTGAGAAAAGCATGCATATGTGTCATTTTATATAGTGAATGGAAACTCCTGGCTTCAACTTTATAACCCTCAAAAAACTGGCAAAAAATTTTAGGTTGTGTGCAGATGTCACGATTCACACCTTGACTGTCATCCCTACATCACTGATCGGGGTGATTTTAGGCCAACAGATGGCTATCACATGTGCAGGGGGGCTTATCTTAGTTTTCAATCTACTGCTACACTGTGATGAAAACACACATAAGGCTATTGGCCTATCCGTTTACAGTAGGGGTTTATTTTTATCCCACTGCTCTACAATATACCATGAACTGCAGGGATTTATGTATATCCCGCTTTACAGTTCTGCTTGAGAACTTGCAGCTCTCTGGCACCCCCCTTACCCTCAGGTCAGAAAGGCTGCCTGCTATGTACTGGCTATTGGGCACGCTGCAGCAAGGCGATATAACTACTCCCACTCAGGCAGGAACAATAATTATCAACACCGCTGTCGCTACAACGACTCCCAAATACCCAGAACAAGGTATGCCGCCACCAGCTTCGATTAAATGGGTCCGAAGCTAACCCAAAACAGTAGCGTAATTCCCTTCAGAAGACTTAGGGTACGTTTTAGAGCAGGAAGAACGAAAACTAGTAATTTAAATATTTTACTCCGAAACATTAAGGCAGTGTTTATAAAAATTATTACAAGGATGTTACAATAAGAGACAATTGAAAATATGTACAAGGGTAATTATAAAAATAACAGGGATTAAATGAGAAGTTAACACTTACATGTGGTCAGGTCATTTCAGGCAAAACCATGCTGGTAGGCGGAACCCCAAATGCCCAGTGCATCAGGAGGTCTGGATAGGAACAGCTCCTCAGATAAGACTAACTGCTGGGTGCCTGGCAGAAAACTTATAAACTGCAGCCCTGTGACATCACTAACAGGGCTGGTTTCCCCAGCCCCTCCCCTCTTCTCAGACTTACCAAATTTAACACAAATTTGTATAATGCTCGTATCTCCGCTCCAGAACATGTCAGAATCCCAGCACACCCCTCATTCTTCTTATTTTACAATTGACTTTCTATTGGTACCAAGTTCAGGCTAGTTGGGACACACAGTTCCTGAGAAATCCGTACTTTTTTACCTGTTGGAATTAGAGGCTCGCGCTTACAGTGGCTGATAGATCCGCCGATGGAGATTCACAAAATGGACTTATTATTTTCCTAGCCTAAATCGTTGGCCCAATATGTTATTATAATGGGACAAAGAACTTTATGTCTTGAGAGAGATATCAGACCAGTTTTAGCTGGTACAATTGGCTATTGCAACTACAGCGGTCGTATAAATTTCTTTTGTGGGAGGGAATGAGTAAGTTGCTCAGACCCTGGAATTTGCAGCTAGAAGCAATAACCCTAGCAAAACACAGAGTGAAGGGGGGTCAACACCCACCCTATATGTGCTGGCAAGAGAAACTAAAACTTATATTATACATTATCCTCACAGCAGATTTGGTGTGTTTTTGTCACAATTTTTTTCTGTACAGACTTTTGACAATACCTGATGCCAGCAAAGTGAATGAGAAACCTGAAGCGTCTTGCACACATTGAGCATTTTTGACTTGCAGATTTGGTGCAGAAAATAATCTGCAGCATGTCAATTCTTTGTGCATTTTTGCCCTGCGTTTTTCACTACTGACTTCACTCTAATCAATTGAACAACGCAGACAAAAACGCACCAAAGACACTACAAAAAAGCTCCAAAAATGCGTGGGTTTTTTGCAGCTGCATTTTTCCTGCCAAGAAATGCAGAAATGGTGCAGAAATTATACTCAACGTGTGCACATACCCTTATCGGTATTATATTTCTCACCCATAGACTATTCCATGGTCTGGAGTACATTTCCTTGGTATATAACCCTAAAAGTGCATAGCCTTTATGGGTCTAGGAGTACCAATACATGACAATTTTAATAGAATATATATGAGATCCTCCCTTATGTCAAATAAATTGTGTATCGGAGTCCCTTATTTTTGGCACTCTTGCTTCTGTCATAAATTACATTGAAATTTCCTATTTCTTAAAAAAAAAATCAGTTTTTGTTTACTTAAATTATATTAGCTTTCAAATCCTTTTTAACCCCTTTCTGACATTAGATGTACTATCCCGTCGAGGTGGGGTGGGCCCCTATGACCACTGACGGGATAGTACGTGTCATATGCGATCGGCCGCGCTCACAGGGGGAGCGCGGCCGATCGCGGCCGGGTGTCAGCTCCCTATCGCAGCTGACATCCGGCACTATGTGCCAGGAGCGGTCACGGACCGCTCCCGGCACATTAAACCCCAGCAGACCGCGAACATGATCGCGATGTGGCGGCGGTACAGGGAAGCATCGCGCAGGGAGAGGGCTCCCTGCGGGCTTCCCTGAGCCCACCGCAGCAACGCGATGTGATCGCGTTGCTGCGAGGGTCTGCTCACCTCCCTCCCTGCTCCAGGCCCGGATCCAAGATGGCCGCGGCATCCGGGTCCTGCAGGGAGGGAGGTGGCTTCACAGAGCCTGCTCGGAGCAGGCACTGTGAAGCCTGCAGCGCTGTAAGTCAGATCGGTGATCTGACAGAGTGCTGTGCAAACTGTCAGATCACCGATCTGTGATGTCCCCCCCTGGGGCAAAGTAAAAAAGTAAAAAAAAAAATTTCCAAATGTGTAAGAAAAAATATTCCTAAATAATGAAAAAAAAAATATATTATTACCATAAATACATTTCTTTATCTAAATACCGTAAATTAAAAAAAACAATAAAAGTACACATATTTAGTATCGCCGCGTCCGTAACGGCCCGACCTATAAAACTGGCCCACTAGTTAACCCCTTCAGTAAACACCGTAAGAAAAAAAACGATGCAAAAAAACAACGCTTTATTATCATACCGCCGAACAAAAAGTGGAATAACACAGATATAAATAACCATGGTACCGCTGAAAGCGTCATCTTGTCGCGCAAAAAACAAGCCACCATACAGCATCATCAGCAAAAAATAAAAAAGTTATAGTCCTGAGAATAAAGCGATGCAAAAATAATTATCTTTTCTATAAAATAGTTTTTATCGTATAAAAGCGCCAAAACATAAAAAAAGATATAAATGAGGTATCGCTGTAATCGTACTGACCCGAAGAATAAAACTGCTTCATCGATTTTACCAAACGCGGAACGGTATAAACGCCTCCCCCAAAAGAAATTCATGAATAGCTGGTTTTTGGTCATTCTGCCTCACAAAAATCGGAAGAAAAAGCGATCAAAAAATGTCACGTGCCCGAAAATGTTACCAATAAAAACGTCAACTCGTCTCGCAAAAAACAAGACCTCACATGACTCTGTGGACCAAAATATGGAAAAATTATAGCTCTCAAAATGTGGTAACGCAAAAAATATTTTTTGCAATAAAAAGCGTCTTTCAGTGTGTGACGGCTGCTAATCACAAAAATCCGCTAAAAAACCCGCTATAAAAGTAAATCAAACCCCCCTTCATCATCCCCTTAGTTAGGTAAAAATTAAAAAAATATATTTATTTCCATTTTCCCATTAGGGCTAGGGTTAGGGTTAGGGTTAGGGCTAGGGTTAGGGCTAGGGCTAGGGTTAGGGTTAAGGCTACAGTTAGGGTTGGGGCTAAAGTTAGGGTTAGGGTTGGGGCTAAAGTTACGGTTAGGGTTTAGATTACATTTACAGTTGGGAATAGGGTTGGGATTAGGGTTAGGGGTGTGTCAGGGTTAGAGGTGTGGTTAGGGTTACTGTTGGGATTAGGGTTAGGGGTGTGTTTGGATTAGGGTTTCAGTTATAATTGGGGGGTTTCCACTGTTTAGGCACATCAGGGGCTCTCCAAACGCGACATGGCATCCAATCTCAATTCCAGCCAATTCTGCGTTGAAAAAGTAAAACAGTGCTCCTTCCCTTCCGAGCCCTCCCGTGTACCCAAACAGGGGTTTACCCCAACATATGCAGTATCAGTGTACTCAGGAAAAATAGGACAACAACTTTTGGGGTCCAATTTCTCCTGTTACCCTTGGGAAAATACAAAACTGGGGGCTAAAAAATAATTTGCGTTATAAACTGTAGTGAAACACTTGGGGTTCAAAGTTCTCACAACACATCTAGATAAGTTCCCTGGGGGCTCTATTTTCTTGGGAAAATACAAAACTGGGGGCTAAAAAATAATTTTTTGGGGAAAGTTTTTATTTTTTATTTTCACGGCTCTGCGTTACAAACTGTAGTGAAACACTTGGGGATTCAAAGCTCTCACAACACATCTAGATGAGTTCCTTAGGGGGTCTAGTTTCCAAAATGATGTCACTTGTGGGGGGTTTCTACTGTTTAGGTACATTAGGGGCTCTGTAAACGCAATGTGACACCTGCAGACCATTCCATCTAAGTCTGCATTCCAAATGGAGCTCCTTCACTTCCGAGCCCTCTCATGCGCCCAAACAGTGGTTCCCCCCCACATATGTGGTATCAGCTCACTCAGGACAAATTGGGCAACAAATTTTGGGGTCCAATTTTTCCTGTTACCCTCGGAAAAATACAAAACTGGGGGCTAAAAAAATAATTTTTGTGGGAAAAATTTTTTGTTTTATTTTTACGGCTCTGCATTATAAACTTCTGTGAAGCCCTTGGTGGGTCAAAGTGCTCAAAACACATCTAGATAAGTTCCTTAGGGGGTCTACTTTCCAAAATGGTGTCACTTGTGGGAGGTTTCAATGTTTAGGCACATCAGTGGCTCTCCAAACGCAACATGGCGTCCCATCTCAATTCCTGTCAATTTTGCATTGAATAGTCAAACGGTGCTCCTTCCCTACCGAGCTCTCCCATGCGACCAAACAGTGGTTTACCCCCACATATGGGGTTTCAGCGTACTCAGGACAAATTATACAACAACTTTTGCGGTCCAATTTCTTCTCTTACCCTTGGGAAAATAAAAAATTGGGGGTGAAAAGATAATTTTTGTGAAAAAATATGATTTTTTATTTTTATGGTTCTGCATTATAAACTTCTGTGAAGCACTTGGTGGGTCAAAGTGCTCACCACACCTCTAGATAAGTTCCTTAGGGGGTCTACTTTCCAAAATGGTGTCACTTGTGGGGGGTTTCAATGTTTAGGCACATCAGGGGCTCTCCAAACGCAACATGGTGTCCCATCTCGATTCCAGTCAATTTTGCATTGAAAAGTCAAATGACGCTCCTTCGCTTCCGAGCTCTGTCATGCGCCCAAACAGTGGTTTAACCCCACATATGGGGTATCGGTATACTCAGGACAAATTGTACAACAACTTTGGGGGTCCATTTTCTCCTGTTACCCTTGGTAAAATAAAACAAATTGGAGCTGAAGTAAATTTTTTGTGAAAAAAAGTTAAATGTTCATTTTTATTTAAACATTCCTAAAATTCCTGTGAAGCACCAGAATGGTTAATAAACTTCTTGAATATGGTTTTGAGCACATTGAGGGGTGCAGTTTTTAGAATGGTGTCACACTTGGTTATTTTCTATCATATAGACCACTCAAAATTACTTCAAATGAGATGTGGTCCCTAAAAAAAAAATGGTGTTGTAAAAATGAGAAATTGCTGGTCAAATTTAACCCTTATAACTCCCTAACAAAAAAACATTTTGGTTCCAAAATTGTGCTGATGTAAAGTAGACATGTGGGAAATGTTAGTTATTAAGTATTTTGTGTGACATATATCTGTGATTTAATTGCATAAAAATTCTAATTTGGAAAATTGCGAAATTTTCATAATTTTCGCCAAATTTCCATTTTTTTCACAAATAAACGCAGGTACCATCAAAGAATTTTTACCACAATCAAGAAGTACAATATGTCACGAGAAAACAGTGTCAGAATCACTGGGATCCGTTGAAGCGTTCCAGAGTTATAACCTCATAAAGGGACAGTGGTCAGAATTGTAAAAATTGGCCAGGTGAATAACGTGCAAACCACCCTTGGGGGTAAAGGGGTTAAATGTTGCCTTATATACAAGTCGTTATACAGGAAAAATGTTTTTTAACTGTTTCTTTCCTGTAAAATGCAATTTCTCATCAGTTTGTAATGTTTTATTGTCACTCCTTAAAGTGGAGTAAAAGTGTGACCCCATTGTTCTAAGCAGCGATCTGGGAGTCAGAGATGCTTCCAGGGGTCTTCTCCATGCTGTTCTCCTTGTATTCAGCACTTTTCCCATCCATTTGAACATTTCCACTGCCCCCAGACCTCTTTGTAGAGTCTGTAGGAAAAAAGCTTGGCTTTTCCATTGACTCCCATTATTCTCGTTACTCGAAAGCATGCGAGTATTTTAAAGCTTGCTCATCTCCAGTTGCCAGGCCTTTTTCTGTAGTCCAACTTCCTGCCATGGAATGATGCAATTTCCTGATTCAATGCCCAGGTGTGCATATAAATCCCATGTCATCTGGATCATCCATGGGGTGTGCAATTATTTGGGTCAGTGAGATTCAATTCTCTGATGCACTCACAGCATGCTGTGATCTTTTCCACAGCATGTTTTGTCAGGAGAAAAAAATCACAGATGTGCACTGCCCCATACTATAACATTTAATCGGCTTGAACACATCCAGTTTATACACTCCTGTTACCAAGGCCTAATAGTTGGGTGATCAACAGATGGCATAACAACCACATAAGCAGATTAGAAAAGTGTGAATATTAATTTTTGTATGTACTCAAAATATACCCATGGGCCATAATATGCCAGGGAAATTATCAAACACCCTTACACAAGCTCATTGAAATATTCAAACATTTCTATTATCTTTAAATATTTAGCTGACCTGCCAGCCTTGAGACGTGTTTGCGATTTTCTAGACAGGGGACTTGAGCTATTCAGTGGTAAGATGGAAGTTATTTTAGAAAACATTATATAAATATATATTGATTCTAGTTTTGCCAAGCAAAGTATGTAAAAGGTTAGTTGTAATTTTACATTCTGCTATGACAAGATTTCAAACAAAGCAGTGTAGCTACAAAGGAAAAATATACAAAATAAGACATAATTTAAACAACACTTTATGTTACAGAATTTTTGTTCATCAGGTTATATGAAAGGAAAAGTACTGAAAGAGTATGCTGTAGGCAGATAACCTGGAAAATGGTATTGTAACCTCCAGTAGCTTGTATTTACGAAGATTATAATATACACTGCTCAAAAAAATAAAGGGAACACTAAAATCCCACATCCTAGATATCTCTGCATGAAATATTCCAGTTGTAAATCTTTATTCATTACATAGTGGAATGTGATGAGAACAATGAAACCTAAAAATGATCAACGTAAATCACAACCAATATCCAATGGAGGTCTGGAGATTGAATGATGCTCAAAATCAAAGTGGAAAATGAAGTTACAGGCTGATCCAACTTCAGTAGAAATGCCTCAAGACAAGGAAATGATGCTCAGTAGTGTGTGTGGCCTCCACGTGCCTGTATGACTTCCCTACAACACCTGGGCATGCTCCTGATGAGGTGGCAGATGGTCTCCTGAGAGATCTCATCCCAGACCTGGACTAAAGCATCTGCCAACTCCTGGACAGTCTGTGGTGCAATGTTACGTTGGTGGATGGTGCGAGACATGATGTCCCAGATGTGTTCAATCGGACTCAGGTCTGGGGAACAGGAGGGCCAGTCCATAGCTTCAATGCCTTCATCTTGCAGGAACTGCTGACACACTCCAGCCACATGAGGTCTGGCATTGTCCTGCATTAGGAGGAACCCAGGGCCAACTGCACCAGCATATCGTTTCACAAGGGGTCTGAGGATCTCATCTCGGTACCCAATGGCAGTCAGGCTACCTCTGGCGAGCACATGGAGGGCTGTGCGGCCCTCCAAAGAAATGCCACCCCACACCATTACTGACCCCTCTGCCAAACCGGCCATGCTGAAGGATGTTGCAGGCAGCAGATCAATCTCCACGGCGTCTACAGACTCTGTCATGTCTGTCATATGTGCCCAGTATGAACCTGCTTTCATCTGTGAAGAGAACAGGGCGCCTGTGGCGAATTTGCCAATTCTGGTGTTCTGTGGCAAATACCAAGCATCCTGTACGGTGTTGGGCTGTGAGCACAAACCCCATCGGTGGACGTCAGGCACTCAGACCATCCTCACGGAGTCGGTTTCTAACCGTTTGTGCAGACACATGCACATTAATGGCCTCCTGGAGGTCATTTTGCAGGGCTCTGGTAGTGCTCTTCCTGTTCCTCCTTGCACAAAGGCTGAGATAGTGGTCCTGCTGCTGGGTTGCCCTCCTACAGCCATGTCTCATGGTGTACTGGCCTGTCTCCTGGTAGCACCTCCAGCCTCTGGACACTACGCTAACAGACAGCCAACCTTCTTGCCAAAGCTCGCATTGATGTGCCTTCCTGGATGAGCTGCACTACCTGAGCCACTTGTGTGGGTTGTAGAGTCCGTCTCATGCTACCTCGAGTGTGAAAGCACAACCATCGTTCAAAAGTGACGAAAACATCAGCCAGAAAGCATTGGTACTGAGATGTGGTCTGTGGTCCCCTCCTGCAGAACAACTCCTTTATTGAGTATGTCTTGATAATTGCCAATAATTTACATCTGTTGTCTATTCCATTTGCACAACAGCATGTGAAATTGATTGTCAAACAGTGTTGCTTCCTAAGTGGACAGTTTGATTTCACAGAAGTTTGATTTACTCGGAGTTATATTCTGTTGTTCCTTTTATTTTTTTGAGCAGTGTATAATAATCATTTTGTGATTATTTGAAAAATATTTTAGGCTGTGTGCACACGTTGCTGATTTTTTGCGTTTTTTGTGTGCATTTTTTTCATGATAAAAACGCAATAAAACCGCAAAATAACAGCATGCAATAAGCATCTCATCATTTAGAATGAATTCCGCATGTTTTGCGCACATGATGCGTTTTTTTTCCGCAAAAAACGCAGCATGTTCATTAATTTTCTGATTTTTTTGCGGATTTCCCACTATAAAATGCATTGGGAAATATCCGGAAAAAAACACACAAAAAACGCACCAAAAACTCGCAAAAAATGCATGTAGATTTCTTGCAGAAAATTTCAGGGTTTTCTCAGGAATTTTCTACAAGAAATTCTGAACGTGTGCACATAGCCGTACAATTCTTTTTTTTTTACTTTTTTACAAAGTCCCTCTGTGGGACTTTCACTTTTACCACTCTGATCCCTGTTATAAAGCATTGCAATGCACGGGAATGGTCTAACAAGCTTGCTAGCCTGATGACCCGGATGTTGTCATGACGACCTTTGGTTACCATGGCAACAATCAGGCTTTTGTGATGATGTTGCAGGGCGCCATATTGGAGGGCCCACGCCCTCTCCCTGCCTTGTAAATGCTGTGATCAATATCGATTGCAGCATTTAGGGGGATAAAACTGTGGAGTGCTGTGCAGTGCTTCTGGATGTGAGAGCAGTGTGTAAGTTGTTATGTCAGCTGAACTCCCGGTGGCCTCTGTGCCCGTAAGATTGTCAGGACATAGCCCACATGTCCTAGGTCAGGCAGTCCTTCCCTTCTATGACATATGGGATATATTCATGATCGTGAAGGAGTCAATGGATCTGTTGTGATAACTTTTGTAAGAAACTGGCTAACAGCAATGCATTTACACACAAGTAGCACTGCTTCTCTGGGACCAGTATTGTGTAGAAAATGATGGTCTATTGGGCCTATTTGTGTACATGTGTCCCATAACTTGCTTTGTTTAAAATGTTGCTGTTGTTAAGGCGTAATCGTTTGGTTTTCTCATGTTAGCTCATGCTCCAACACTATATGTTTACATGACTTTTGGATATGGGATGGACCCCACTCCTTCTTAAAACCACCATTACTACTGTAAACCTAGGTACTAAAATAAATACACAAAACACATTATTTTCGTTGTCAAAATGGCCGCAGCTTTTATTCAAATCACAGGATTAAATAATCAAAGTAGGAGTCAGGTGGAGTGCTAGTACATTGGGATTCACAAGTACTGCGATATCCCCAGTTGTCTGACATACAGCACCAGGACAGACAGCCATAAAGGGGCGGCACGCACTGGCTTGCCATTCAAGCAGAGCCAGTAAACTTTCAGGGCACCAATGACCCTATTATCCTCACTCCTGTGCTTAACCACAGTGCCCACCCCTGATTGATGTTACCATTACAACGTCCTTGAGGCTGGCCACCAAAGCTGAGCCTGCTCACCACCATGAGGTTTTACATCCTTTATTAGTTAAAATGAGTCCACCTTAACTTGTCTGCAACTTCCACCTGACTCCTAAACCGCAAAGCCGTGACGGGTTATAAATTCCAAGTCTCATTTGACAAAGTTTCCTCCTGTCCATCCTGTGAGAGAAAGAGGGAGAGCCAGAGTTGCCTCCCCTATATAAGCCCCACCCTCCTCACAGTAATACACCAGGCACAAACATCTAAACTTCCTCCTAAAGTAACAACTCTCTTGTTTAAAATCTACACTGCAATGCAAACAAAGGCTGCAGGAGTTCTCAGTCCACCCATCCCCAAGTCATGTCCACCTCCGTCCAGTCTCCGGAGGTTTCGACACTGTAAAATCAAAAATGTCCGCCACAACGCATTACATCATTCATTTGTCCTGTTTGTTTGCTGTCACTGTTGTATCAATGCCAGAAGTGGTTTGGCCCCATATTTGAAAATGTGTACCTATAATTATAATTTTTTCTCTTCTGTCTGACTAATATTTTCATTTTAATTAACCTCTCTAGGTTTCTCTTAACTGGGTTATCAAATGCAGCATTACATCTGGAATTCGTCCTCAGCAAGTCCAGCATTTCTGGAATTGTTTGAGCAACCTATACAGAAATCTGGAACCGACATCAGCAGTCCATCATGACAGAGCTGAAGAATTAGCAAAGGGATTTCTGAATAAATGTCAAGACCCACACTATATAGGTGCCCTGGAGGGGAAATACATCTGTGTTAAAAAGAAGCCACCAAACTCAGATTCCAAGCAATATTTTTCTGTTGTGCTGTTGACCTTGGTCAACAGCACATACAGGTTTGCAATTGTTGATATTGGAGCCTATAGAAGAATAGGAGGTTCCTGTGTATTCAGTTTTTCCTTAATGGGTCGGCGACTTCAAAACAAGGATATGGATGTCTCACCCCACAACCCCTCAAAAATTCTAGTGAAGAGCATGTTACTTATGTTGTGGGAGAAGAGGCCTTTCAACTTATGTGTCATGTTATGATTAATGATGAGCAAACTCGTGGAAGTTCGGGTTCAGCAGGTTTAGCCTAACTTGAGTGAATAGTTTGGTTTGGGTCTGAACTTGACCCTGATCTTGACCCCAGACCCGATCCCAATAGAAGTCAATAGGGACCTGAACGTGGGTGCTGTAAAATGGCTGTAAAATGGTCGCTGTAAAGCCTAGGGGGCTGCAAAAGGGAGCAAAATGGGGGTAAGTGCATTACAATTTCCCCACAAACAAATGTGGATAGAAAAATCACTTGAATCCCTTAATTTAATCAGTAAACATTTAGTTAACTAGTTTACCCAACGGGCTAGATGGAATCAATATAATGGTGTGATGCTAGACAACACACGGTCCAAAATCAATGTAAGTCTGAGGGCTTGTGTTATTAGTCTGAGGGGCAAATATCCATGGCCCCTTCCAAGCCTATTATGATCAGCCTGCAGCTGTCTATTTAGTCTTTACTGGTTATTAAAAATAGGGGGGAACCGCACATCATTTTTTGTGGGGTCCCCCCTTTTTAATAACCAGTAAAGGCTAAACAGACAACTGTGAGCTGATATTAATAGGCTGAGAACCTTTATGGATATTGGCCCCTTCCCAGAATAATAACACCAGCCCCCAGCTGTTTTTTTCCCTCAGCTGTTTATTTTAAATAGGGGCACCCCAGATAATTTTTCTGGGGGATACCACCTTTTTAGTAACCAGTAAAGGCTATCCAGGAAGCTGTGAGCTGTTATTATTCGCATGTGCGAGCCAGTGCCAGTGCTTATTATTAGCAACACTGGCTCAAAGCTGTCTGCTTTTCTTTAGTAATGTGATTTAATTCTGGGTGGGTTTCAATGAATGGATGGATATTTGCACATGGCATGGATAAGAATAGTCTACACTGCCAGTAATAGCAACCAAGGGTTGGTGCAAAAAATAATATAAGATGTACAGTGGGTACGGAAAGTAATCATGCCCCTTTAAATTTTTCACTTTTTGTTTCATTGGCCATTCGGTAAATTCAAAAAAGTTCATTTTTTCTCATTAATGTACACTCTGCACCCAATCTTGACTGAAAAAAAAACAGAAATGTAGAAATTTTTGCAAATGTATTAAACAAGAAAAACTGAAATATCACAGGGTCATAAGTATTTAGACCCTTTGCTCAGACACTCATATTTAAGTCACAATCTGTCCATTTCCTTGTGATACTCCTTGAGATGGTTCTACTCCTTCATTGGAGTCCAGATGTGTTTCATTAAACTGACTTGATTTGGAGAGGCATACACCTTTCTATATAAGACCTCACAGCTCACAGTGCAAGTCAAACCAAATGAGAATCATGAGGTCAAAGGAACTGACCAAGGAGCGCAGAGACAGAATTGTGGCAAGGCACAGATCTGGCCAAGGTTACAAAAGAATTTCTGCAGTACTCAAGGTTCCTAAGAGCAAATTAGCCTCCATAATCCTTAAATGGAAGAAGTTTGGGACCACCAGAAGTCTTCCTAGACTTGGCTGTCCAGCCAAACTGATCAATCATGGGAGAAGAGCCTTGGTGAGAGAGGGAAAGAAGAACTCCAAGATCACTGTGGCTGAGCTCCAGAGATGCAGTAAGGAGATGGAAGAAAGTTCCACAAAGTCAACTATCACTGCAGTCCTCCACCAGTCCTGCACTTCCTCCACGTGAAGGACTCCAAGACTATGAGAAATAAGATTTTCTGGTCTGATGAGACAAAGATAAACCTTAGAGCCCTGATCTAAACCTTTAGGGTCCTGATCTAAACCCAATTGAGCATCTCTGGAGAGACCTGAAAATGGCTGTCCAACAACGTTCACCATCCAACATGACGGAACTGGAGAGGATCTGCAAGGAAGAATGGCAGAGTAGCTCAAAAGGGTGCTTCTACTCAATACTGTGCAAAGGGTCTGAATACTTATGACCATGTGATATTTCAGTTTTTCATTTTTTATAAATTTGCAAAAATTACTACATTTCTGTTTTTTGTTGAGTGTTTTTGGTTTTACTATTCTCTTTTGTGTCTTCAGGTTTCTTGGTGGTGTGTGAACATGATCATACAGACTTGTTCACTGTGCAAGTAGCCCATGTGTTCCTGTTTCCATAATTGTTCTCTTGTGTCTACAAGACTGGGGAGTTCCACCACTCCTCTTGGGCTATCTGCACAAAAGCTGTTCTACCCTGTATGCACACATGGATTTTTCCTCTCTGAACCCTGTTCACACAGGTTATATACAGATGATCAGGTTTTTAAATACATCAGATAGGGATTGCATACATTAGTTAGGACTGCTCTGATAAGGGTATACCGTGAAGATTGGTAGAGCAGCTTAGTATACATTTTTTGCAAAAAACGTATCAACCAAATACCCTGTTTTTTACATCTTTTACTAGCACTTGCGGATTACTGCAACATTTTTTCAAACTGAGTGTTTTTGGTTTTACTATTCTCTTTTGTGTCTTCAGGTTTCTTGGTGGTGTGTGAACATGATCATACAGACTTGTTCACTGTGCAAGTAGCCCATGTGTTCCTGTTTCCTATTTCTGTTTTTTTTCAGTCAAGACGGGTTGCAGAGTGTACACTAATGAGAGAGAAAAAATTAACTTTTTTGAATTTACCAAATGGCTGCAATGAAACTAAGAGGTGAAAAATTTAAAGCGATCTGAATACTTTCCATACCCACTGTAATATATTACGATCCAAAATAATAATCCGGAAAAAGTATATGGATCGCCCCCACGTAAGGGCAATGGTCCTCACTGTTGTTACTTCTCTCTCTCTGTCCCCCAGATGGATAGGACAAACCCGTATGACGGTGATGGCCTGAGGCTATTTTATAGGGACCCTAGTGATGCCCCTCCTCCGCAATTGCCACCGTGTCTGCTTAGGTGTTTAGGTCGGACAGCCAACTTGGAATCGACTGCCCTGCCAGTCTCTTAAGTAAAGCGTAGAGTCTATTACTCCCTCGAATCTGCGCTTCAGATGAAGGCAGCCTGCTTCTAGCTGGTCTCCCACTGATGTTTCACTCCTGTTGCTATGAGCCGCTGATGTTCCTCCTTTTTTTCCTCTGTCTGTCTGACAGGTATTCCCTGGGCCGAGCCCAGTCTGCTTCTCTCCCTCTCCTTCTCCTTCTGATGCTCTCTGACTGACTGACTGACTTCCTAACCAACCCACCAGTTTTACCCTATGTGAGGAGTGGCCTAGTGAATAGAACCCTTAGCTCCCCCTGGTGGACCGGCGTGTGAAGTGTGTGTGTGGCTGTGATACCTGGCAGGGTGAACTCCTTTGGTGCCATCAGACGTAACATCACTCCCCCTGGTGGAAGAACGATATTACTGCAATGACCAGGACTCTGGGGCGCTGCAATCCGGGCTGGGAAAAGAACACAACAATTTACAGGTTAGCAAAAGACATGCAAAATTTTTGAAACGCTATAAAACAAGTTAATTTAACAGTGCTTCCCTTTATGGGAGGTGAGAACACTTGAATGTTGCAAACAGGAACATATTTGCATTGTGCATTTGACCTTTAAAGGCAAACTGGAAACAATTACTATCTAACTATGGAATACAATTACCCATACAGGTATTCTATCTTACTAAGTGCAAGTACCGTCTAAGGGTATACTATCATTAACCCTTAATGTGCAATTCAACATTTTCTTTATTCTTCATACTGTATGCAGCACTATCTGTCTACCCCTACGGGCCTACTGCATCTTTCTTCCTAAAGCCTCACTTTTATTTAAAGTACTGTACGTCTCTAAACATTCTAGCACTATCTAGCAACATACTATCAGTTATGTAAACATTATTACTGTTTAACTTTTCAAAGCAACACTATCAAGGTGCAACAAATGAACATTCCCTTTAAGAGGGAACTAGTCTTTTCTGAGGTAGTGCAAACAATCAACAAGTCAGTTATAACTTTAAGACCGTAGAAACTTTCACGTCGTCATCAGGAACAGTTTCTTTGCAAAGTCTTCTCTCTTGTAAAACCAGTAGAGAGCACCCTTAAGAAGGTGCAAACTATATACAGGAACAGTTTGTGACCATGTGCAGTTCATGATTCCGCAGTTCTTTAAACCATGATGAACTTGTGCAATCTAGAACAAATAGGGATCCCGGGTAAACGAAGGGATCCCTTTAAGGATTAACCCTGGATGGGTTTGAAGCAAAGGAAGAACAGTTTAAAGGAACTATGTACAGTTTTGGTTTTTCGAGACTTATTTATACGACTGTAGCGGCTTTACCTTGCACACCACCCCTCTCGACCGAGAAAGGGTAGAACCGAGGGTCCGCACCACGTGGTCGTGAGCAGCAGGAGTCGCAGACGTTGTTTCCGCAACGGGTTCAGTTTTCTGATCCGTAGGCACGGCCAGGAGAGCTGCACACCGCTGGACGTCCCGAGCCCACCAACCATTTCCTCTCTGCCACCAGGTATAGGTTACGGCATCCCCGGGCCGCAAATCACGATCAGCATCTTCCTCTCCCCAGCAGGGTTCCACCTCGTCCCGGACGACGTGCACCCTTACTGGCAGTCCGATCTCTTGGATGAACCCCCTTCCCTCCTGGTGATGAAAGGTCACGACAACACCCCATTTCGGTGGGGGGTCGTCCGGCAGAGCAATCCGGATCTCGCCTTCATCTTCCTCCCTCCATTCCGCCATCCAGTGCTGCCGGTACTCCATCCAAGGAAGGACCCTTAGGTCCGGCCCCCGCGACCCCTGACCGGGTAGCAGTGCGGTCGAATCTCCCGCAGCCACAGCAGGCAATGGAGTGGATGCAGGAGACAGGCAAATCCCCGAGGTACGGCCAGGGCTGGCCATCGGACCCCTCTGTGGTGGTGGGCCTGAGTCCCCTTCCTCCGATGAGTGCTCGTGCTGGGCCAGAGCGTTCCCACGTGGACGCCTGGGGGTCGCCATGTCAGTCCCTTCCTCTTCTTCATTCTTCTCTCGCACTCTCTTTCGGGGGCGGCCCTGTCTCCTCGGCCCCCGCCCTCCATAGAGAATCAGGAGGTGGATCTCGGCTGTTGACGGACACGTCCTCAAGATACAATAATATTTGGACTAGGCGGCCATTGCTTTTCGCGCTTCTCAGTTCGTTCACGACCACAACTCCATGCCCTTCTTATTCTCCAGCGCTCCTCGTGGCGCGGTAATGGCGGCGGTTTTGGCGGGAATTTTTGCTGGTAAAAGGCAATACACAGTCTTTAAGCACAAACAGTTCAAATATGATTCTGGCACAGTTCTAAGGCTCACATGACCCAATTCTTCAGGCTTAAGTAGATCCTGTTCATGATGCCAAGATTTGGATCGCCCCCACGTAAGGGCAATGGGGTACTCGGTATTGGGTCCTTCACTTCCCTCAGCGAGGATGTCACGGTGGCCGGACCCGGACTGTGGCCCTATGAGGGGCGCCCAATAAAAGGCAGAGTTCGTAGATAACGGTAGTGTTCGTGACGCCACCTGTGGTATTCGGTCAGTGTGACCGACGTTGCTTAGGGGTCCACTGAGGTGATGTTATGGCAGCTAGATGGTATACCTTCCCACAGGTGAAGTATTTCCCCAGGGCTTCCCAGAAGTGTAGATGGTGATGGTGGATGATGTAAGGCGCGACAAATAATGAGGACACAATGGGTGCAGTCTCTTTACCTTTACTGAAGGCTTCAGCATCCACAATCCAGAGTGCCGGATGACAGGGTAGGCAGAGTCCGGCCAGTCTGATGGCAATTCCAGAGTCCCCTTATCCAGGTGGAAATCAGTAGCCTTCCCCTTACACACAGTAACGTAGTAGGTCCCTACTGTTGTTATTTCTCTCTCTCTCTGTCCCCCAGATGGATAGGACAAATCCGTATGACGGTGATGGCCTGATGCTCTTTTATAGAGACCCTAGTGATGCCCCTCCTCCGCAATTGCCACCGTGTCTGCTTAGTTTTTTAGGTCGGACAGCTAACTTGGAATCGACTGTCCTGCCAGTCTCTGAAGTAAAACGTAGAATCTATTACTCCCTCGGTATTCCAGCCACCGTATCTGCTCTTCAGATGGAGGCAGCCTGCTTCTAGCTGGTCTCCCACTGATGTTTCATTCCTGTTGCTATGACTTCTGTGCTCACTCACTACAGCACACTTCCTTTCGTGTCCTTTCTTAGGAGGCTGCCGCATGGGTTGCAGGCGCAGCTCCGTGTCCTTCTTTCTTACTGAGCCGCTGATGCTCCTCCTTTTTTTCTCTGTCTGTCTGACAGGTATTCCTTGGGCCGAGCCCAGTCTGCTTCTCTCCCTCTCCTCCTTCCGACTCTGACTGACTGACTGACTTCCTAACCAACCCACCAGTTTTACCCTATGTGAGGAGTGGCCTAGTGAATAGAACCCTTAGCTCCCCCTGGTGGGCCGGCGTGTGAAGTGTGTGTGTGGCTGTGATACCTGGCAGGGTGAACTCCTTTGGTACCATCAGACGTAACATCACTCCCTCTGGTGGAGAAACGACATTACTGCAATGACCAGGACTCTGGGGCACTGCACTTATCTATGGAGCAGTTGTACACATGTGTGGAGTATTCAGTGCTGTGCTGTATTAGAAAAGAAGGTCAATCAGTCTGTTATGGCAGAGTAAAATATAGCTCCATATCCATATTCACCCATGCACTGAAAACAGACACAGTCTCAATTGAGACAGAAATAATACCCATAGATACATAGAATGCATAAAGTGAATAGCAGTAAGGAGGACGGCAGTCAATGACGTCTCGCAGCTGTGCATCAGCCCATCAGTCCAATGTGGTCACATGGGCAGGCCGGCGCCTGGTTGCAACCACACAGCCGCTCAAGACTGTGATGACAGGAGGGTGCACAGGGCAGGACGCCAAGAGGAGGCACGCATGTGCACACATCGTGAGCACCATATATATCGTTAGATGTATGAACAAAGTGTGTTAGTGCAGAGTAAAATATTAACTGGGACAGCGCGTATAATGAAACATATACTGAAAGGTTAGCGATACTGTGGATCACATATATATGCACCATTGTACAGAGGTATATAATGTTTAACCCCATTTTTACATATAAAGCATCTGTTTCTTCACATCATTACATAGAACAAATCACATATAGATACATATAAATGTTAGACAATGTATCACCAAAAGGTGTACATACACACATGGTCAAAATTGTTGGTACCCCTCGTTTATTGACAGAAAAACCCACAATGGTCACAGAAATAACTTGAATCTGACAAAAGTAATAATAAATAAAAAATCTAAATGAGCAAATGAAAGTCAGACATTGCTTTTCAACCATGCTTCCACAGAATTTAAAAAAAAAATAAAACTCATGAAATAGGCCTGGACAGAAATGATGGTACCCTTAACTTAATATTTTGTTGCACAACCTTTTGAGGCAATCACTGCAATCAAACGATTCCTGTAACTGTCAATGAGACTTATGCAACTCTCGGCAGGCATTTTGGCCCAATCCTCAAGAGGAATGTGCTCCAGTTGTCTCGTGTTTCAAGGTTGCCTTTTCCAGATGGCATATTTCAGCTCTTTCCAAAAATGCTCAATAGGATTTAGGTCAGAGCTCATAGAAGGCCATTTCAGTCCAAAGTTTTCCTCCTGGCCATTCTTGGGTGTTTTTAGCTGTGTTTTTGGTCATTATCCTGTTGCAAGACCATGACCTGCGACTGAGACCAAGCTTTCTGACACTGGGCAGCACATTTCTCTCTAGAATCCCTTGATAGTTTTGAGATTTCATTGTACCCTGCACAGATTCTAGACACCCTGTGCCAGATGCAGCAAAGCAGCCCCAGAACATAACAGAGCCTCCTCCATGTTTCACAGTAGGGACAGTTTTCTTTTCTTGATATGCTTCATTTTTCCATCTGTGCTGATGTGCCTTGCCAAAAAGTTCAATTTTTGTCTCATCTGTCCATAGGACATTCTCTTAGAAGCTTTGTGGCTTGTCACCATGTAGTTTGACAAATTCCAGTCTGGCTTTTTTATGATTTTTTTTCAACAATGGTGTCCTCCTTGGTCATTTCCCATGAAGTCCACTTTGGCTCATACAACGATGGATGGTGCGATCTGACACTGATGAGCTTGAAGTTCACCTTTAATCTGTTTAGAAACTTTCCTGTGCTCTTTGGCTGCCATTCGTATTATCCGTCTCTTTGATTTGTCAACAATTTTCCTCCTGCTGCCGCATCCAGGGAGGTTGGCTACAGTCCTATGGATCTTAAATTTCTGAAAAATATGTGCAACTGTAGTCACAGGAACATCAAGCTGCTTGGAGATGGACTTTTACCTTTAACATGTTTGTCAATAATTCTCTTTCTAATCTCCAGAGACAACTCTTTCCTTCACTTCCTCTGGTCCATGTTGAGTGTGATACACACCATAACACCAAACAGCACAGTGAGTATCTATAGCCCTATATACAGGCCCACTCACTGATTCCAAGGTTGTAGACATCTGTGATGCTAGTTAGTGGACACATCTTGATTTACCATGTCCCTTTTGTTACTTTATTTTCAGGGGTACCATCATTTCCGTCCAGGCCTAGTTCATGAGTTTTAGTTATTTTTTTAATTCTGTGGAAGCATGGTTGAAAAGCAATATCTGACTTTCATTTGTTAATTTTCATAGATCTTTTATCTACATTTTGTGTTGCAGGATATATGTGGGGGTACATATGGAGTTGTAGGCTATATGTATATGTGTGGTTGCAGGGTACATATGGGTTTGGAGAGTATATATTTAGTTTTTATTTATTTTGCTTATATAGTGCCATTAATTCCACGGCGCTTTACGTACATTATATTCACTGTCCCCATTGGGGCTCACAATGTAAATTCCCTATCATTATATCTTTAGAATGTGGGAGGAAATCGGAGAACCCAGAGGAAACCCACGCAAACAGGGGCTCCTTTCCTGTCCCTAACACTAGGGGCACCCTAGCTTGCCCTACTCCCCGGGATACTTCTGAAGGTGAAGATGCTGGGGCCGCCACCCTTGCCTAATCTCCTAAGTTATCCCTCCGTCTGTTCTCTTTCCCCCACCCAGGGAAGTGGGGTGCTACTGTGCACCGTAGTACACCAACCCGACAAACAAGGTAACACAAACAAGGGTTAACAGGAAACTGCAGGCATATAAAATATTCACGCACACATAACAGAGGGATGCATCGGGGTGTGAAGGTAGGGGACTAAACCAAAACAGAGAGGGATGAGGAATTCCGACACATACAAACCAAGCAACAGTCACTAATAACTCCTTCAACTCTCCTTCTCATATGTACTCCTCTCCCTCTGTTAGCCATGCAGCAAACATGCCATATGTTGGAGTACATGTGTGGCTGCATGGTACAGATGGGCTTTGAGGCTATTTGTGGGGGCACATGTGGGGTTGCAGTGTACATATGGGGTTAGTTGCAGGCTATATGTGGGGTTACATGTGAGGTTGCAGGCTATATGTGGGGTTACATGTAGGGTTGCAGGCTATATGTGAGGGTACATGTGGGGTTGCAGTGTACATATGGGGTTCCAGGCTACATGTGGGAGTACAAGTGGGTTTGAAGGCTGTATGTGGGGATACAAGTGGGGTTCAGGGTACATGTGATGTTGTACGGTACATATGGGGTTGCAGGCAATATGTGGGGGTATATATTGAGTTGCAGACTATATGTGGGGGTACATGTGGATTTCAGGGTTCATGTGGAGTTGCAGACTATATGTGGTGTTGCAGGGTACATATGGGGTTGCAGACTTTATGTGGGGATACATATGGGTTCGATGCTACATGTGGGTACATGTGGGGTTGCAGGATATATGTGGGAGTACATGTGTGGTTGCAGTTTATATATGGGGTTGCAGGCTATATGTTGGGTTGCAGGGTACATATGGGGTTCCATATTATATTAGGGGGTACATATTGGGTTCCAGTCTACATGTAGGGGTACATGTGGGGTAGCAAGCTATATATGGGGCGGTACATGTGGGGTTGCATGGTACATGTGGGGTTGCAGGCTACATGTGGTGGTACTTATGTGATTGCAGGCTACATGTGGGGTTCCAGGCTATATGTGGGGTTGCATGGACCATATGGGGTTGTAGGCTATATGATGAGGTACATATGGGGTTCCATCCTACATGTGATAGTACAAGTGGGGTTGCAGGCTATATGTGGGGATACAAGTGGGGTTGAAGGGCACATGTTGGGTTGTATGGTACATATGGGGTTGCAGTCTATATGTGGGGGTACATAAGTGGTTGCAGGCTATATGAGGGGTTATATATGGGGGTACATGTGGGGTTGCAGGGTACATATGCAGGTGTATGCTATGTGTGGGGGTACATGTGGGTTTGCAGGGTACATATGGAGTTGCAGGTTACAGTATATGAGGGAGTACATGTGAGGTTGCAGGTGTTATGTGGGGGTACATGTGGGGTTGCAGAATTTATACGGGGTCTCAGGCTATATGTGGGGTTCATGTGGGGCTGCAGGCTATATGTGGTTCTACATATGGGTTTGCAGGCTATATTTGAGGTTGCATATGGGGTTGCAGGCTATATGTGGGGTATATGTTGGGTTACAGTCTATATATGGGGTACATGTGGGATTGCAAGAAATATGTGAGGTTGCAGGCTATATGTGGGGGTACATGTGGGGTTGCAGGGTGCATATAGGGTTGCAGGCTTTATGTGGGGGTGCTTATGGGGTTCCATGCTATATGTGTGGGACATGTGGTGTTGCAGGCTATATGTGGGAGTACATATGGGGTTGGAGGCTACATATGGGGGTATATGTGAGGCTGCAGGGTACATGTGGGGATTCAATGTACATGTGGGGTTGGAGGCTGTATGTGAGGTTGCAAGGTACATATGGGGTTGCAGGCTGTATGTGAGGGTACATATGGGGTTCCAGGCAATATATGAGGGTACTTGTGGGGTTGCAGGCTATATGTAGGGGTATATGTGGGGTTGCAGACAGGGCTGTCTCCAAGTTTTCGTGGGCCCTGGCCAAAAGACTCTGAGGGTCCCTTTAACACATACCATAATTCAGGATGCACAGATACGGCAGAGAAATATAGGGATAGTACAATGCCAAACATTTCACTTCTAACATTACATGAGAGATATCAATTGTAAATTCTAGGTCAGAAACCGGACAGTATAGTCCTCCATACAGTATTATGGGCACCACATAGTGCCCATTACAGAACAATGAATCTTGTATATTGCTCCATACAGTATTATGGGCACCACATTTTGCTCCATACAGTATAATAAGCCCCATATATTGCTCCATACAGTATTATGGGCACCACACAGTGCTCCATACCAAATAATGAGCCCCATATATTGCTCCTAAGAGACCTAATTGAACACGTGAAAGCATGTATAACGCGAAACAGCCGTCGTCCTTTTACTTGCTCTGTCCCTGCTCTTATTAGCTTGTCCATGAATTTATATTGGAAATAAAGGACTAAGGTTTCTTCGTCACACAACCGAAGTGTTGCTGCTTTCTTCTTCCTTTGGATATATGATGCTCTAGTGTATGATGGGCCCATATAAAGCTGCATATATAATGGCTCCATATATGATGCTCCAGTGTATGACGGTCCCCATGTATAATGCTCCAAACATAAAAAAATGAAATACTCACCTCTCTTTGCTGGCCGCTGCTCTGCTCCGGACTCCTCAGCATCGCCATCTTACGGCTCTAGACACTGTGACTATTCTGGGGCATGACGTAATTGTCATTGTCACAGTTAGAAGTCAGAAGTAATTGTAATTGTCACAGTCAGAAGTTGTGGAAGACGCTGCAGTGGTGGAGCCGAGAGAGGTAAGTATCGCAAGTAAATATTTCCCGCTGCGCTCATGCTGACATCAGAAAGGTGAAGTGAGTTCATTGGCTGTGAACTTGCAGAACCTGTCTGACGGCATTGCGAGCAGGAGAACTTTCTCACGCTCACAGTACCCTCAGACAGGGAATAGGAGTTCACAGGGCGACACTGAGCACATACTGCTGAGTCTCTCTGCTGGATGACAGGCTGTAAGGTCGCATCATGCAACCATGCAGCCTGCCATCTAGATGTAGCAGAGCTAGACCCATCGTGGGACAAATGGATTAGCAGCATCTCAGTGGAAAGGTGAGGAATATTGTTGTTTTTTATTTTTAACTCTTTTGCAGATGACAAGAATTAATTCTTTCAATTAAAGGTCTTTATTCTGGGTGTCTGTGTTTTCATACAATGTGACTATGGGGTTAGTAATGGGGGCGTCTTATTAAGAAATTAGCAAATTTTATCAGGTTAGGGCTTATACGGCAAGCTATACCGCTTACCGAATAAGCTGTAGAGGGATCCTGCCTTCCTGGATCACTCCGGCTGATCAGCTAATCGGCTCTGCATCTGCATGTGATGCACCTGTGTGACAGTCATGACACATGCACGGAGAGCCCAACAAATAGGCTCTCCATGCTTGTGTCGTGACTGTCACACAGCCGTGACACATGCAGCTGCAGAGCCACACAGCTGATCAACCGGAGCGATCCAGGAAGCCGGGTTCCCACTGCAGCTTATCTGGTTAGTGCTATAGCACTATAGCTAGCTGAATATAATAATGTCTTATTAATGCCTCTCCATTACTAATCTCGGGGTTTGATGTCACCTGACAATACAAAGATGACATCAACCCCCCCAGCTATCACCAGCTATCACCCCACATGCCACCGCTACAGGGCAAGTGGGAAGAGGGAGGCTAAGTGCCAAAATTGGTACATCTTAGAGATGTTGATGTTTTTAGCCTGGGGGCAGTATCCATGGCTACTTCCTAGGCTATTAATATCAGCCCACAGCTGTCTGCATAGCCTTTGCTGGTTATTAATTATTGGGGGACACTACATCATTTTTTTAGGATCCCCCATTTTAATATCCAGTAGAGGCTAAGAATACAGTTGTGAGCTGATATTAATAGCCTTGGAAGCTTCATGGGTATTACCCCCTTCCCAGGCTATAAACATCTGCCCCCAGCTGTCAGCTTTCCCTTTGCTGGTTAAGAAAATTACGCAGGAGCCCACACCATTTTTTTTAGAAAAATAAACTTTTATTAATTAAATACATGTACAGTAACTGCACATACTCTGTACTAATTGTATATGTCCCTGACATCTATATAGCGATCTATTCTATGTGTATTCACTGTATGTAATCCATCTTGTCTATCCTGTCGCACTTACAGTGATTTTACAGTACATGGCTGCTGAATTGCAGGCTTTTCTCCTATCTATCTATGTAATATAAATACATAGGGTGGGTACGGAAAGTATTCAGACCCCTTTAAATGTTTCACTCTTTCTTTCATTGTAGCCATTTGGTAAATTCAAAAAGTTCATTTTTTCCACATTAATGTACACTCTGCACCCAGTCTTGACTGAAAAAACCCCAGAAATGTAGAAATTTTTGCAAATTTATTAAAAAAACCTGAAATATCAAATGGTCATAAGTATTCAGACCCCTTGCTCAGACACTCATATTTAAGTTAAATGCTGTCAATTTCCTTGTGATCCTCCTTGAGATGGTTCTACTTCTTCATTGGAGTCCAGATGTGTTTAATTAAACTGATAGGACTTGATTTGGAAAGGCACACACCTGACCTCACAGCTCACAGTGCATGTCAGACCAAATGAGAATCATGAGGTCAAAGGAACTGACCAAGGAGCGCAGAGACAGAATTGTGGCAAGGCACAGATCTGGCCAAGGTTACAATAGAATTTCTGCACTACTCAAGGTTCCTAAGAGCACAGTGGCCTCCATAATCCTTTATTGGAAGAAGTTTGGGACCACCAGTAGTCTTCCTAGACCTGGTCATCCAGCCAAACTGATCAATCGTGGGAGAAGAGCCTTGGTGAGAGAGGTAAAGAAGAACCCCCAGAACACTCTGGCTGAGCTTCAGAAATGCAGTAGGGAGATGGGAGAAATTTCCACAAAGTCAACTATCACTGCAGCCCTCTACCAGTCGGGCCTTTATGGCAGAGTGGCCAGATGAAAGCCTCTCCTCAGTGCAAGATATATGAAAGCCCACATAGAGTTTTCTAAAAAACACATGAAGGACTCCAAGACTATGAGAAATAATATTATCTCGTCTGATGAGATGAAGATAGACATTTTTGATGATAATTCTAAGCGGTATGTGTGGAGAAAACCAGGCATTGCTCACCACCTACCTAATACAATCCCAACAGTGAAACATGGTGGTGGCAGCATCATGCTATGGGGGTGTTTTTCAGCTGCAGGGACAGGAAGATTGGTTGTCTTTGAATGAAACATGAATGCTGCCAAGTACAGAGATATCCTGGATGAAAACCTCTTCCCAAATTCTCTGAACCTCAGACTTGGCTGAAGGTTCACCTTCCAACAAGACAATGACCCTAAGCACACAGCTAAAATAACAAAGGAGTGGCTTCAGATCAACTCTGTGACCATTATTGACTGGCCCAGCCAAAGCTCTGATCTAAACCCAATTGAGCATCTCTGGAGAGACCTGAAAATGGCTATCCACCAATGTTCACCATCCAACCTGATGGAACTGGAGAGGAAGAATGGCAGAGGAAGAAGAATGGCAAGGAAGAATGGCGGAGGATCCCAAAATCCAGGTGTGAAAAACTTGTTGCATAATGCATTCACAAGAAAACTCATGGCTGTACTAGCTCAAAAGGGTGCATCTTCTTAATACTGAGCAAAGAGTCTGAGTACTTATGACTAGGGTTGAGCGACCTTTACTTTTATAGGATCGGGTCGGGTTTCACGAAACCCGACTTTTTCAAAAGTCGGGTCGAGTGAAATCGGCCGATCCTATAAAAAAGTCGGGGTCGGGGTCGGCCGAAACTCGAAATGGTTCCCAGGGTCTGAAGGAGAGGAAACTCTCCTTCAGGCCCTGCGATCCATATTTAAGTGTAAAATAAAGAATAAAAATTTAAAAAAAAGCTGCCGGAAAGAAGCAGGGCGCGTCCGAGGGTGAGTATATTCCTATTAGGTATATACTCACCCTCGGACGCGCCCTGCTTCTTTCCGGCAGCCTTCCTTCCTAAGAATCAGCGCTTCCAGGACCTTCGGTGATGTCACGGCTTCTGATTGAAGCCGAGTGCTGATGGTTGAATTTACCTACTTGTGACGGCTTCTGATTGGTCGCGCGGCGGTCACATGGGCGGTCGCGCGACCAATCACAAGCCGCGACGTCACCGCGACGTCACCGCAAGGTCCTGGAAGCGCTGATTCGAAGGAAGGAAGGTTCCCGGTTAGTACCAGGGCGCGTCAGGGGGTAAGTATAGCGATATTTTTTATTTTTATTCTTTATTTTACACTTAAATCTGAATTCCGATACCAATTCCCGATATCTTAAACATATCGGGAATCGGTATCGGAATTCCGATCCCAGATTCAGAAGATCGCCGACTTCATGGCCGACCCCACCCAGGGGTCGGGTCGGGTTTCATGAAACCCGACTTTGCCAAAAGTCGGCAACTTCTGAAAGTGGCCGACCCGTTTCGCTCAACCCTACTTACAGTATGACCATTAGCTTTTCTTTTTTAATAAAATTGCAAAAATTACTACCTTTCTGTTTTTTTTTCAGTCAAGATGGGGTGCAAAGTGTACATTAATGAGAAAAAAATGAACTTTTTTTGAATTTACATAATGGCTGCAATGAAACAAAGAGTGAAAAATTTAAAGGGATCTGAATACTTTCCGTACCCACTGTAAATATGTGTGTGTCACTGACAGCTATATACAATTGCGCTCAAAAGCTTGCATACCACAGCAGAATTTTTGCTTTCTTGGCCTTTTTTCAGAGAATATAAATGATAACACCAAAACTTTTTCTCCACTCATGGTTAGTGTTTGGGTGAAGCCATTTATTGTCAAAACTATTGTGTTTTCTCTTTTTAGATCATAATGACAACCCAAAATATTTAAATGACTCTGATCAAAAGTTCATATACCTTGGTGATGTTGGCCTGATAACATGCACAGAAGTTGACACAATTGAGTTTGAATGGCTACTAAGGCTATGTGCACACGTATTCTGGTATACTGCGGATTTTTCCGCAGCAGATTTGAAAAATTCGCAGTGGAAAACCGCTGCGGATTTATTGCGGATTTACCGCAGATTTACCGCGGTTTTTCTGCAGTTTTCACTGCGGTTTTACAACCGCGGATTTCTATTGGAGCAGTTGTAAAACTGCTGCGGAATCCGCAGAAAGTAGTGACATGCGGCGGAATGTAAACCGCTGCGTTTCCGCGTGTTTTTTTTCCGCAGCATGTGCACAGTGTTTTTTGTTTCCCATAGGTTTACATTGTACTGTAAACTCATGGGAAACTGCTGCGGATCCGCATCTGCGGAAACGCTGCAGATCCGCGGAAACGCTGCGGATCCGCGCAAAATCCGCATCGTGTGCACTTACCCTAAAGGTAACATCATCACCCGTTATCTCTTTGCTTGTAATCAGTTTGTGTGCATAAAAGCTGAGTGAGTTTCTGGGATCCAGACAGACTCTTGCATCTTTCATCCAGCCACTGATGTTTCTGGATTATGAGTCATGGGGAAAGCAAAGGAATTGTTTACGGATCTACGGTAAAAGGTAGTTGAACTGTATAAAAGAAGAAAGGGATACAAAAAGATATCCAAGGAATTGATAATGCCAGTCAGCAGTGTTCAAACTGTGATTAACAAACGGAAAATCAGGGGCTCTATAAAAACAAAACCACAGTCAGGTAGACCAACAAAAATGTCATGCTCAACTGCAAGGAAAAACGTTTGGGATGCAAAGAAAATCCCACAAATAAAATCAGCTGAAATACAGGACTCTCTGAAAACTAGTGGTGTGGCTGTTTCAAGATGCACAATAAGGAGGCACTTGAAGGAAAATGGGCTGCATAGTCGAGTCGCCAGAAGAAAGCCATTACTGCGCAAATGCCACAAAGCATCTTGCCTAAAATATGAAAAACAGCAAATAGACAAGCTTCAAAACTTTTGGAACAAGGTATTTTGGAGTGATTAACGTATATACTCGAGTATAAGCCGAGATTTTCAGCCCAAAATTTTGGGCTGAAAGTGCCCCTCTCGGCTTATACTCGAGTCAAGGTGGGTGGCAGGGTCGGGGGGTGAGGGCACTGAGGCATACTTACCTAGTCCCAGCGATCCTCGCGCTGTCCCTGCCGTCCCACGGTCTTCTGTGCTGCAGCTTCTTCCCCTCTTCAGCAGTCACGTGGGGCCGCTCATTACAGAAATGAATAAGCGGCTCCACCTCCCATAGGGGTGGAGCCGCCTATTCATTCCTCTAATCAGCGGTGCCGGTGACCGCTGATAGAGAAAGAAGCTGCAGCACCGAAGACCAGGCAGAGGGACAGCGCGAGGATCGCCAGGACTAGGTAAGTATAGCATATTCACCTGTCCTCGTTCCAGCCGCCGAGCGTCGCTCCATCTTCCCGACCGGCGCCTCCATCTTCCCGGCGTCTGCGCTCTGACTGTTCAGGCAGAGGGCGCGATGACGCATATAGTGTGCGCGGCGCCCTCTGCCTGATCAGTCAGAGCAGAGACGCCGGGAAGATGGAGGCGCCGGAACGAGACGCCGGGAGCTGCAATCAAGGGAGGTGAGTATGTGTTTTTTTTTTTTATTGCAGCAGCGGCGGCGGCAGAGATTTATGTGGAGCATCTATGGGGCACAGTGAACGGTGCAGAGCACCGTATATGGCACAGCTATGGGGCACAGTGAACGGTGCAGAGCACCGTATATGGCACATCTATGGGGCACAATGAACGGTGCAGAGCACCGTATATGGCACATCTATGGGGCACAATGAACGGTGCAGAGCACCGTATATGGCACATCTATGGGGCACAATGAACGGTGCAGGGCACCGTATATGGCACATCTATGGGGCACAGTGAACGGTGCAGAGCACCGTATATGGCACATCTATGGGGCACAGTGAACGGTGCAGAGCACCGTATATGGCACATCTATGGGGCACAATGAACGGTGCAGAGCACCGTATATGGCACAGCTATGGGGCACAGTGAACGGTGCGGAGCACCGTATATGGCACATCTATGGGGCACAATGAACGGTGCAGAGCACCGTATATGGCACATCTATGGGGCACAATGAACGGTGCAGAGCACCGTATATGGCACATCTATGGGGCACAGTGAACGGTGCAGAGCACCATATATGGCACATCTATGAGGCACAGTGAACGGTGCAGAGCACCGTATATGGCACATCTATGGGGCACAATGAATGGTGCAGAGCACCGTATATGGCACAGCTATGGGGAAATATGAACGGTGCAGAGCACTGTATGGCACAGCTATGGGGAAATAATGATCTATTTTTATTTTTGAAATTCACCGGTAAATGCTGCATTTCCACCCTAGGCTTATACTCGAGTCAATAAGTTTTCCCAGTTTTTTGTGGCAAAATTAGGGGGGTCGGCTTATACTCGGGTCGGCTTATACTCGAGTATATACGGTAGACCAAAATTGAACTTTTTAGCCACAACCATAAATGTTTCATTTGGAGAGAGGTCAACAAGGCCTATGATGAAAGGAACAGCATTCCTAATGTAAAGCACGCAGGTGGATCGCTGATGTTTTGGGGATATGTGAGCTTCAAAGGCACAGGAAACTTGGTCAAAGTTGAAGGAAATATGAATGCAGCACCATGTCAGCAAATACTGGAGGCAAATTTGCACTCATCATCCCGGAAGCTGTGCATGGGACATACATGGACATTCCAACATGACAACAATCCAAAACACAAGGCCAAGTCGACCTGTCATTGGCTACAGCAGAACAAAGAGAAGATTCTGGAGTGGCCATCACAGTCTCCTGACCTCAATATCATTGAGCCACTCTGGGGAGATCTCAAGCGCACAGTTCATGCTAGCAGCCCTGGAATTTACAGGAACTGGAGGCTTTTTGCCAAAAAGAGTGGGAAGCTTTACCATATGAGAAAATAAAGAACCTCATCCACAACTACCACAAAAGACTTCATGCTGTCATTGATGCTAGAGGGGGCAGTACACAGTATTAAGAAATGGGATCTGTGAACTTTTGATCAGGATCATTTGAATGTTTTGGGTTGTCATTATGATTTAAAAAGAGAAAACACAGTAGTTTGACAATAAATGGCTTCACCCAACCACTTACCATGAGTGGAGAAAACGTTTTGGTGTTATCAGTCATATTCTCAGAAAAAAGGCCAAGAAATCAAAAATTCTGCCGGGGTATGTAAACTTTTGTATCTTTGTATTCTATGTGTATATATGTATCCTGTATATTCTATTAAATCCTGTCACTGTGATTTAACTGCATTCGGCACATGATTTGCTGGTTTTTCAACACTGGTGCATAACAATCGGGCAGCAGTCGTATGGTCCGAGTGCTGTGCAATTTTTTTTGACACACCCATAGGCTTGCATTGGCGAGTCTCTGATGATATACGCGTACAATCGCAGCATGTTGTGATTTTACAAGTAGGCCGAATACATCTGAGAAAATAAACGGTGATGTGAGCTGCCCCATTGATTTACACTGGTCCGAGTGCTATGCGATGTTTTCTCACATAGCACTTGCCCGTATTCTACGGCGTCCGAGTTCTGTCTAATTTTTATTTTTACTCGGACAGCACTTTGTCCCATAGAGTAGAATGGTGTATTCACACATTGTTACAATGATGGATCTGGAATTGGGATCGCTGTGACTCAGCACAGGTCTTAATATGATCCTCTCCATTCAAGTCTATGGGGATCCGTGAGACATGGCTGCAGAACGGAGGTTTCACATTTGCTTCCATTTCCCATCACAAATTTGTTGCTTAGTGATAAACTTGAATCAAAGCGTGATCTTCCAAAGGTTTTTTATTGGCTTGGAAGTAAGGACACCTCCACACACAGAAGCAAATAGATACAAACTGGGATGACACCTGAGGAAAAATGGGTCTGTTTCTCTTGGATTTTAACATCACAATGGATGTGTGAATGTAGCCTTAGGGCTCATGCAGGCAAGAGCATAAAATAAATCATCCGTTTGCTGTCTGATTTTCAACTGATCGAACACAGACAGGGCACTGATCAATGTTATGTAATAGGGCTGTTCAGATGAACAATTTTTTTTCTCTGTCCGACAGTCCATAAGAACAAAAATGTCAGCATGCACTACTTTATACAAAGGTCTCGGCTGAGACTCCCACATTGAAGTCTATGGGTGTGAGAAAAAAATCTGATTACAAATATCCAAGTGGCATCCAATTTTTACAGATAGATTTCTATTAGATACCTAGAAAACTGTTTGTGATCATGTACATGTTTTACAGTAGTTGCATGAAAACATCGCACGCGGACATAAAAAACGGACATACGGATGGCACATGGATTAAAATCCTATGAAAATTAGAAAAAAATTGTTCAATTTTTCTGTACGAAACACAGGTGATTTCTCATGCACTTGTCTGATGGCCCCCTTAGACTGTCAGCCGAACTCGGAGATACCAGCGAGTTTGGCCGACATTAGTCGGTTGTGTATTGGGGACTTTAACTGCAATCTAAAGATATGGGCACTTTTAGTCTGACATATCAGTAGGGGGGCGTCACAACTTAGAGTACCTAGGGCAGCATTAAAACCAAATATGGCCCTGTATATAGGTATGCACTGTATGACTGTGTTTCATATATAGCCTTAGGATATGTGCACACATTGCAGATTTGGAGTTGCGGATTGGCCGCAGCGAATCCGCAGCAGTTTTCCATGCGTTGTACAGTACCATGCAAACCTATGAAAAACCAAATCTGCAGTGCACATGCTGCGCAAAATACCACTTGGAAACGCTGCAGTGTATTTTCCGCAGCATGTCAATTCTTTGTGCAGATTCCGCAGCGTTTTACACCTGCTCCTCAATTGGAATCCGCAGGTGTAAAACTGCAGGTGAAATCCACACAAAAAACGCAGGAAATTCGCGGGTAAAATGCAGTGCGCTTTACCTGCGGATTTTTCAAAAACGATGCGGAAAAATCCGCACACAAATCCGCAACGTGGGCACATAGCCTTACACTGTTTCATTGCTATGGGCACATGCATCAGTTTTGCCTTCTACTGGTTTTGAAAAATCTCCCCAGTATTTAACCCCTTAATGACATAAGAGTTTAATAAAAAATTAGCCAACATTTGTACATACTGTACATTGGTACCAATGAAAACTATATCTTGTGATGAAAAAAAGTAAGCCTTCACACAGCTCTGCTGTCTGAAAAATATTAAACTTCTGAAAATATGGTGACACAAAAATAATTATTTTTTTTGAAACAGTGCATTTATGGTATCAAGTATGTCATAGACTATTAGCTCAAAAAGACTTCCTCTGGAAGACATGGTGCTAGCTATTCTATTTGGCAGATCCCAGAGGAACCCTGGCATTCACCCTTTAAACCAGAGGTAGAGGGACCTGGACTTACAACTGGCTCCCCTGGGTTGCTTCAAAAGAGGGGCTGATGGCCTCAGGACCAAGCCTGATTCGAGAAAAGTCAAACAAAGCCTGGTTAGTAAAAGAAGAAGATAAAGCTGGAACCGAATCATAAAACTAAACTGTTGTGAGTAGATTATCCGAGGTCAGACACTAGAACGACAGACAAATAAGATAAAAAAGGCCAGGACCAAAGTCAGAAAGGATCACAGATCAGACAAGGTCAGGAAAAAGCAGGGTCATTAACAGGATAACAAGCAAATCACCACCATCCAGGGAGCTTCCAAACATATTCAGTCATTTCTACTCCCAATGACTCCAACGACGTTTGGCTATGATCAAAATTGGAACCGAATCTTTAAAAATTCACTCAACTCTAGTTAAGTAGGGTCTGGTGGGCCCCATTGGCCACAGCATTGAGACAATTACACCTACTGGGCTGCTGGACCGCACAAACACTCATAAGTCTGGCTTAGTGGAACCACAGGTCTTAGCCAGACTAATACCCTGGCTGCCCAACTTTTGCAGACTTAAAGGGAATAACATTAAATCACCCACTCAACTAATTATAAGTGTATGTAGCTATTTCAAAGATTAGTTAGCAATAACATGCCTCCATCACACCTATCCTCAAAAAGCCCTCTCTTGACCCATCCTCTGTATCTAGCTATCACCCTATATCACTTCTCCCCTATGCCTCCAAGCTACTGGAACAACACGTCTATCTTGAACTGTCCTCCCATCTCTCTTCTTGATCCCTCTTTGACCGCTTACAATCTGGCTTCCGGTCACACCACTCCACTGAAACTGCCCTTACTAAGGTCACCAATGACCTCTTAACCGCCAAGAGCAAGCGACACTACTCTGTCGTCCTCCTCCTGGACCTGTCGGCTGCCTTTGACACAGTGGACCATTCCCTATTATTACAGACCCTCTCATCCCTTGGCATCACAGACTTAGCCCCATCCTGGATCTCATCATACCTAACAGACCGGACATTCAGCGTCTCCCATTCACACAGCACCTCCTCACCTCGCCCCCTATCTGTCGGAGTCCCACAAGGTTCAGTCCTAGGGCCCCTGCTCTTCTCCATTTACACCTTTGGCCTGGGACAGCTCATAGAATCTCATGGCTTTCAGTATCATCTCTATGCTGATGACACACAGATCTACATCTCTGGACCAGATATCACCACCCTACTAACCAGAATCCCTCAATGTCTGTCCACTATTTCATCCTTCTTCTCCGCTAGATTTCTGAAGTTTTTTTTCTATTCTTTCCTCTAAAGATTTAATAAGAATTGGTTAATTTGCTATATGTACTTCAAAATGGTACCATTAATAAATAAATCTTGATAAAACAAGTTCTCCTACAGTTATGTCAAATAAAAATGTTACGGCCCTTTGAATGCAGTAGTGAAAAGACATAAAAATAAATGCTTTGCCCTAAAGGTCCAAAGTAGATCACTCCTAAAGGGGTAAACCATATTCTCTACCATCCCAAATAAAAAGTCACAACCAACAATTTTGGCATGGGGTACTATAATAAGTATAGCACCTTCACCAAGTTGGATTCTTTACCTTGGACACTTCCTGTTCTCCATTCATTGTTTTCAGCTTATTGCCCATGTTCTTTATCCACACTGCAGGCACACCATAAGCTTTTGCTACTAATGGACTGAACATGGCATACTATTGCACTATCTATATCTATGAATCAATGGGACCTCTTTATTCAACACATGTTACAGGTACTCAATGGTCTTTCTGAACAGATCACATTTGCTGGTTTTCCGCATCAGCGCGTTCTTCTCTAGCATGGTCAATACAAGTTCAGATGTTAATAGCAGTTAAGAAGTTCAACTGTAGACAATTTGTCACCTTGCAGTTGTACTTCATTCAGAAGCTGGTCATTCATAATGCTTGTTGACCTAGAGCAGTCTTGGTCAAATTGAGTGCAACAATGCCCATATAGGTCCATTTAATCCTTATCTGGTGCTGATGGTAAGGACATCAACACTTCTATTCGTTTAAAGGGGGCACGCCTACGAAACCTGCCCTCTACAGAATTCTAAAAGCATCTTCTGAATCTCTTCAGGATTCTCTGAAGAGCTACTTGCAATATTTTTTTAATCTGGGCATACTACAGTCACTGGGTACCAACTTATGGGCCATAAGTCAATGTAACTCTTGTAATATATTCAACCTAAGAATCCATTACACTCTCCATTGCGACTACTTATTTCTTCCTCAATTCATGGATCAAACCAAATTGCCTACTTACAATTGTGCTCCAAAGTTTACATACCCTGGCAGAATTTTTGCTTTCTTGGCTTTTTTTCAGAGAATATGAATGATAACACCAAAACCTTTTCTCCACATATGGTTGGTGGTTTGGTTAAGCCATTTATTGTCAAATTACTGTGATTTCTCTTTTTAAATCATAATGACAACCCAAAACATCCAAATGACCATGATCAAAAGTTCACATACCCTGGGTTTGGATAGCCACTAAAGGTAACATCCTCACCTTGTGACCTGTTTGCTTGTAATTATAGTGTGTGCATAAAAGCTGAATGAATTTCTGGGATCCAGACAGACTCTTGCATCTTTCATCCAGCCACTGATGTCTCTGGATTATGAGTCAAAAGAATTGTATACGGATTTACGGGAAAAGGTAGTTGAACTGTATAAAACAAGAAAGGGATACAAAAAGATATCCAAGGAATTGATAATGCCAGTCAGCAGCATTGAAACTGTGATTAACAACTGGAAAATCAGGGGCTCTGTAAAAACAAAACCACAGTCAGGGAGACCAACAAAAATGTTGTCCACAACTGCCAGGAAAATTGTTCGGGATGCAAAGAAAAACCCATAAATAAAATCAGCTGAAATACAGGACTCTCTGAAAACTAGCAGTGTGGCTTTTTCAAGATGCACAATAAAGAGGCACTTGAAGAAAAATGGGCTGCAAGGTCGAGTCGCCAGAAGAAAGCCATTACTGTGCAAATGCCACAAAGTATCTCACCTACAATACGCAAAACAGCACAGAGACAAGCCTGAAAACTTCTGGAACAAGGTAATTTGGAGTGTTGAGACTAAAATTTAACTTTTTGGCCACAACTATAAACATTACATGTGGAGAGGTCAACAAGGCATGTGATGAAAGGAACACCATTCCTACTGTAAAGCACAGAGGTGGTGTGCTGATGTTTTGGGGATTCGTGAGCTACAAAATCACAGGAAACTTGGTCAAAGTTGAAGGAAAGATGAATGCAGCACGTTATCAGCATAAAAAGATTTGACTTACAGCTAATTAGCATGTGATCAGTTATGCAGATGGTTGTCATGTCACTACATTGTTATTGTTTTGCTCCTAAAAATGTAAATTATCGATCGCTGATATGCCTTTTAACGGCGGAAGTTAAAGGCATTTATTCCTCTGTGCCGCTTTTTAATGGCACTAAGAAAAAATGGTATAGCGCCCCCAGCATCGGAAATTTTCCAGGGTCTCGGCTACCTGGGGTAGCGGAGACACGGAGAACATGTTTCGGGTCAGCTTTTACCAACCCCAGTGTTGCGATCACCATTATTCCATGAATAACGGCGACCGCACAAAAATTCTATTTCCTATTTAATTTCTCTCTCCTCTGATGTGATCGCATCCCCCTGTGATGTCCCTCTGCTGGTGGTGTCTTCTTCCAGGAAGAAAATGGCAGGAAAATGCGCAGTACACCCATCGAGATCTGCTGGCCGGCACCCGGCATTTTTATCAGTGTGATACACCCTATCACGGTGATCAAAATAAAATAAGAGTAAATGAAACCCCCCTTTATCACCCCCTTAGTTAGGTAAAAATAATAAAATTTTAAAATTGCATTTATTTCCATTTTTTCATTAGGGTTAGGGCTAGGGTTAAGGGTAGGGTTGGGTTAGGGTTAGGTTTGGGATTAGGGTTAGGGGTGTGCTGAGGTTGGGATTGTGGTTAGGGTTATGGTTAGGGTTGAACTTAGGGTTAGGGGGTTAGGGGTGTGTTGAGGTTAGGGTTGGAGTTAGAATTGGGGCATTTCCACTGTTTAGGTTACATAAGGGGGGTCTCCAAATGTGACATGGCGCCCACTGTTATGACCTGGTGGTTAGGAGCACCCGGAATGACCTGATAGTTAAACCTCATACAGGACGAGCTCTGGGATGTGGGAGCTCTGCTGACCTCAAGCCCTAATCCTATCACACACACTAGAAATAGTCGTGGAGCGCTCCTGACCAGACCTAGGCGCCTCGTCACAGCCTAAGAACTATCTAGCCCTAGAGATAGAAAATAAAGCCTACCTTGCCTCAGAGAAATTCCCCAAAGGTAAAGGAAGCCCCCCACATATATTGACTGTGAGTAAAGATGAAAGTCACAAACGCAGAAATGAAACAGGTTTCAGCAAGGGAGGCCAGACTTACTAAATAGACAGAGGATAGGAAAGGTAACTTTGCGATCAGCACAAAAACCTACAAAAGACCATGCAGAGTGTGCAAAAAAGACCTCCGCACCGACCCACGGTGCGGAGGGGCCACTCTGCATCCCAGAGCTTCCAGCTAGCAAGACAAAATCATGAAAACCAGCTGGACAAGAAAACAATGAACAAATAATGACTATCAGGAACTTAGCTTCTGCAGGAGAAGGCAGGTCACCAAAGAGATCCAGGAGCGAACTGAACCAATGCAAAAACATTGACAGCTGGCATGGAGTAACGATCTGAGAGGAGTTAAATAGAGCAGTCAACCAAAGGATAAACCACGTCACCTGTGTAAGGAACCTCAGAAGCAGCAGCTTCACTCACAGCCACCAGAGGGAGCCCATAGACAGAACCAGCCGAAGTACCATTCACGACCACAGGAGGGAGTTCGACAACAGAATTCACAACAGTACCCCCCCCTTGAGGAGGGGTCACCGAACCCTCACCAGAGCCCCCAGGCCGATCAGGATGAGCCAAATGAAAGGCACGAACAAGATTGGCAGCATGAACATCAGAGGCAAAAACCCAGGAATTATCTTCCTGACCATAACCCTTCCACTTGACCAGGTACTGGAGTTTCCGTCTCGAAACACGAGAATCCAAAATCTTCTCCACCACATACTCCAACTCCCCCTCGACCAACACCGGGGCAGGAGGATCAACGGAGGGAACCATAGGCGCCACGTATCTCCGCAACAACGACCTATGGAACACATTATGGATGGCAAAAGAAGCTGGAAGATCCAAACGAAATGACACAGGATTAAGAACTTCAGAAATCTTATATGGTCCAATGAAACGAGGCTTAAACTTAGGAGAGGAAACCTTCATAGGAACATGACGAGATGACAACCAAACCAAATCCCCAACACGAAGTCGGGGACCAACACAACGCCGGCGGTTAGCGAAATGTTGTGCCTTCTCCTGGGACAATGTCAAATTGTCCACCACATGAGTCCAAATCTGCTGCAACCTGTCCACCACTGCATCCACACCAGGACAGTCCGAAGGCTCAACCTGCCCTGAAGAGAAACGAGGATGGAGACCAGAATTACAGAAAAAAGGAGAAACTAAAGTAGCCGAGCTGGCCCGATTATTAAGGGCGAACTCAGCCAAAGGCAAGAAAGACACCCAATCATCCTGATCAGTAGAAACAAAGCATCTCAGATATGTCTCCAAAGTCTGATTAGTTCGTTCGGTTTGGCCATTAGTCTGAGGATGGAAAGCCGAAGAAAAAGACAAATCAATGCCCATCTTAGCGCAAAAGGACCGCCAAAACCTCGAAACAAACTAGGAACCTCTGTCCGAGACGATGTTCTCTGGAATGCCATGCAAACGAACCACATGCTGGAAAAACAATGGCACCAAATCAGAGGAGGAAGGCAGTTTAGATAAGGGTACCAAATGGACCATCTTAGAGAAGCGATCACAAACCACCCAAATGACCGACATCTTTTGAGAAACAGGGAGATCAGAAATAAAATCCATGGAAATATGCATCCAGGGCCTCTTCGGGATCGGCAAGGGCAAAAGCAGCCAACTGGCATGAGAACAGCAGGGCTTAGCCCGAGCACAAATCCCACAGGACTGCACAAAAGAACGCACATCCCGTGACAAAGGAGGCCACCAAAAGGATCTAGCCACCAAATCTCTGGTACCAAAGATTCCAGGATGACCAGCCAATACTGAACAATGAATCTCCGAGATAACTCTACTAGTCCATCTATCAGGGACAAACAGTTTCTCCGTAGGACAACGGTCAGGTCTATCAGCCTGAAACTTTTGCAGCACACGCCGCAAATCAGGGGAAATGGCAGACAAAATTACCCCTTCTTTAACAATACCCGCCGGCTCCGGAACACCCGGAGAGTCAGGCACAAAACTCCTTGACAGGGCGTCAGCCTTCACATTCTTAGATCCCGGAAGGTATGAAACCACAAAATCAAAACGGGAGAAAAAGAGCGACCATCGAGCATGTCTAGGATTCAACCGTTTAGCAGACTCAAGATAAGTTAAATTCTTGTGATCCGTCAAGACCACCACGCGATGTTTAGCTCCTTCAAGCCAATGTCGCCACTCCTCGAATGCCCACTTCATGGCCAACAACTCCCGATTGCCCACATCATAATTGCGCTCAGCAGGCGAGAATTTTCTAGAAAAGAAGGCAGTAATCAATACAAGGTCTCAAAGAACCATCCTTCTTGGCCACAAAAAAGAACCCTGCTCCCAATGGTGACGACGACGGACGAATATGACCCTTCTCCAAGGATTCCTTTATATAACTCCGCATAGCGGCGTGCTCTGGCGCCGATAAATTAAACAGACGGCCCTTAGGAAACTTACTACCAGGAATCAAATCAATAGCACAGTCGCAATCCCTATGAGGAGGTAGGGCACCAGATTTGGGCTCTTCAAATACATCCCGGTAATCTGATAAAAACTCAGGGACTTCAGAAGGAGTGGAAGGTGAAATTTGAAGCAATGGAACATCACCATGTACCCCCTGACAACCCCAGCTGGACACAGACATAGATTTCCAATCCAACACTGGATTATGGACCTGTAGCCATGGCAACCCCAAAACGACCACATCATGCAGATTATGCAACACCAAAAAGCGAATATCCTCCTGATGTGCAGGAGCCATGCACATGGTCAATTGAGTCCAGTACTGAGGCTTATTCTTGGCCAAAGGCGTATCATCAATTCCTCTCAATGGAATAGGATACTGCAAGGGCTCCAAGAAAAAACCACAGCGCCTGGCAAACTCCAAGTCCATCAAATTCAGGGCAGCGCCTGAATCCACAAATGCCATAACAGAATAGGACGACAGAGAGCAAATCAGAGTAACGGACAAAAGAAATTTAGACTGTACCGTACCAATGGTGGCAGACCTAGCGAACCGCTTAGTGCGCTTAGGACAATCGGAGATAGCATGAGTGGATTCACCACAGTAAAAACACAGCCCATTCCGACGTCTGTGTTCTTGCCGTTCAGCTCTGGTCAAAGTCCTATCACACTGCATAGGCTCAGGCCTATGCTCAGAGAATACCGCCAGAAAGTGCACAGCTTTGCGCTCACGCATGCGCCGATCGATCTGAATGGCCAAAGACATAGACTCATTCAGACCAGCAGGCGTGGGAAATCCCACCATGGCACCCTTAAGGGCTTCAGAAAGACCCTTTCTGAAAATTGCCGCCAGGGCACATTCATTCCACTGAGTAAGCACAGACCACTTTCTAAACTTCTGACAGTACACCTCCGCTTCATCCTGACCCTGACACAAAGCCAGCAAGATTTTCTCTGCCTGATCCACTGAATTTGGTTCATCATAAAGCAATCCAAGCGCCAGAAAAAATGCATCAACATCACGCAATGCCGGATCTCCTGGCGCAAGGGAAAATGCCCAGTCTTGAGGGTCACCACGCAACAAAGAAATAATGATTTTTACCTGTTGAACGGGGTCACCAGAGGAGCGAGGTTTCAAAGCTAGAAACAGTTTAAAATTATTTTTGAAATTCAAGAACCTAGATCTATCCCCAGAAAATAAGTCAGGAATAGGAATTTTAGGCTCTAACATAGGATTCTGAACCACAAAATCTTGAATGTTTTGTACCCTTGCAGAGAGATGATCCATACAAGAGGACAGACCTTGAAGGTCCATATCTACACCTGTGCCCTGAACCACCCAAAGGTCTAGGGGAAAAGAAAGACAAAACACAGTGTAAAGAAAAAAAAATGGTCTCAGAAGTTCTCTTATCCCTCTATTGAGATGCATTAATACTTTGGGCCAGCTGTACTGTTATGACCTGGTGGTTAGGAGCACCCGGAATGACCTGATAGTTAAACCTCATACAGGACGAGCTCTGGGATGTGGGAGCTCTGCTGACCGCAAGCCCTAATCCTATCACACACACTAGAAATAGCCGTGGAGCGCTCCTGACCAGACCTAGGCGCCTCGTCACAGCCTAAGAACTATCTAGCCCTAGAGATAGAAAATAAAGCCTACCTTGCCTCAGAGAAATTCCCCAAAGGTAAAGGAAGCCTCCCACATATATTGACTGTGAGTAAAGATGAAAGTCACAAACGCAGAAATGAAACAGGTTTCAGCAAAGGGAGGCCAGACTTACTAAATAGACAGAGGATAGGAAAGGTAACTTTGCGATCAGCACAAAAACCTACAAAAGACCACGCAGAGTGTGCAAAAAAGACCTCCGCACCGACTCACGGTGCGGAGGGGCCACGCTGCATCCCAGAGCTTCCAGCTAGCAAGACAAAATCATGAAAACCAGCTGGACAAGAAAGCAATGAACAAATAATGACTATCAGGAACTTAGCTTCTGCAGGAGAAGGCAGGTCACCAGAGAGATCCAGGAGCAAACTGAACCAATGCAAAAACATTGACAGCTGGCATGGAGTAACGATCTGAGAGGAGTTAAATAGAGCAGTCAACCAAAGGATAAACCACGTCACCTGTGTAAGGAACCTCAGAAGCAGCAGCTTCACTCACAGCCACCAGAGGGAGCCCATAGACAGAACCCGCCGAAGTACCATTCACGACCACAGGAGGGAGTTCGACAACAGAATTCACAACAGCCCACTATTGATTACAGTATATTTTGCGCTCAAAAAGTCAAACGGTGCTCCCTCCCTGCCATGTGCCCATACAGTGGCTTTCCCCCACATACGAGATATCGGTGTACTCAGGAGAAATTGCACAACAAATTTTGTGGCTCATTTTCTCCTAATACCCTTGTAAAAATTAAAAAAATTGGTTCCAAAGTAAATTTTTTGTGAAAAAAGTAAAATTTTAATTTTTTCCTTCCACATTGCTTTAGTTCTCTTGAAGCACCTGAAGGGTTAATAACTTCTTCTATGTAGTTTTGCGCACCTTGAGGGGTGCAGTTACTAGAAAAGTGTCACTTTTGGGTATTTTATGTTATATTGACCCCCCAACTCACTTCAAATGTGAGGTGGTCCCTAAAAAATGGTTTTGTAAATCTTGTTGGAAAAACAACTGGTCAACTTTTAACCCTTATAACATCCTAACCACAAAAAAAAAATTATGTTCCCAAAATTGTGCTGATGTAAAGCTAACATGATTGAGATGTTATTTATTAACTAGTGATGAGCTAGTATATTCGTTGCTCGGGTTTTCCCCGAGCACGCTAGGGTGGTCTCCGAGTATTTATGACTGCTTGGAGATTACATTTTCATCCCCTCAGCAGCATGATTTACAGCTATTAGCTAACGTGATTACATGTGGGGATTACCTAGCAACCAGGCAACCCCCACATGTACGCGGCCTGGCTAATAGCTATAAATCATTCAGCCGCCGTGGTGAAAACTAAATCTCCGAACACTAACAAATACTCGGAGGTCACCCGAGCGTGCTTGGGAAAACCCGAGCAACGAGTACACTCGCTCATCACTATTATTAACTATTTTGTTTGACACCACTCTCTGATTTAAGGGTACAAAAGTTAAAAGTTTGAACATTTTTAAAATTTTTGCCAAATTTCTATTTTTTTCATAAATAAACCCAAGTTATATCGAATAAATTTTACCATTTAACATGAAGTACAATATGTTACAAAAAATCTCAGAATCAGTGGGATATGTTGAAGCATTCCAGAGGTATAACCTTATAAAGTGACAGTGGTCAGAATTGTAAAAATTGACTTGGTCAGTAAGTACCAAATTGGCTCTGTCCCTAAGGGGTTAAAATTTGTATTATTTTGTTAGTATTTTGTAAATCCACCGTTGGCTTTCAACACTACATGAATCCTTCTTGGCATGCTCTTGATCAGATTCAAGCATGTGTCGACTGAGAACTGATCCTAGGTCTGTTCTACACATTCCCAAAGTTGGTGCAAACTGGTGGACTCACTTTGGTATGTAAATGTGGCGCCCCAGGGTCCTGGTCATCACATAAGCATTGCTTTTCTCACGGGGAGAGTGATGTTACGTTTGGAAGCGATGAAGGATATCTTTTATCAGGTAATCACCATACACACAACATGTTGACACTCCAGGCCACAAGGGGGAGCTTTTGATTCTATTTCTAGGTGATTCCCCTTTATATATTGTGATTTGGAGGGAAAAAGGGAGAGATAGTCAGAAAGTGCCAGGAAGCCGACTGGAGCAGTCTGAGGCAGGAAGAACGTTTGAAAGGGGCCGTGTAGTCTGAAGTACTACAGCTCCTAAAGAAGGAGACATGCAGAAAGCCGAACATTGTTCAGTGAGCGTGCAGGAGAGCAAAGCACAGGAGAGTGACAGCACAGCAGACTGTCTCCCTGGCCAAACGCAGATAACCGGTAGCTGGACCACCGAGGTTGTAAGACTTACATCAGAAACCGGTAGGACAGCTGAACTGCAAGTTACCTGTCCGTCACACACACCTGAGACACAGAAACACATAGAGCCTGGGACGTGATAGAGTCCCTGTAAAAAGGCTCGAGTTACCTGTCATGCAGGTATTGTCCCTATCCTATATGAGGGACAGAGAGAAGAACTGTGAGGACCTTATCTGAAGCCATAGGCAGTAAGGGACTACAACACGATAGAGGAAGTCTTTTAACTCCACCTTGTAAAGGGGTCTCTGGATTCTCTTCCGAGCCAGCTGGACCCTGCCTGCCCTGTCATCTGGTACCCTGGACTGTGGCTGCCTGAAGTCTTCACTAAACCAGGTAAAGAGACTGCAAACCTGCGTCCTCGTTCTTTACTGCGCCATTCACCATCTTCCATTTACACACTGGGAGCCCTGGGGATACACTTCACCTGTGGAAAGTTATACCTGTTGTGAATTCTGTTATCGAACTCCCTCCTGTGGTCATGAATGGTACTTCGGCGAGTTCTGTCCATGGACTCCCTCTGGTGGCTGTGAGTGGAGCTGCTGCTTCTGAGGTTCCTTCCACAGGTGACTTAGTTTATTCTTTGGCTGGCTGCTCTATTTAACTCCACTCAGATGGTCACTCCATTCCAGCTGTCAATGTTCTTGTACTGGTTCAGTTCGCTCTTGGATCTTTCTGGTGACCTGTCTACTCCAGCAGAAGCTAAGTCCCTGCTAGTTAATTATTTGTTCATTGTTTTCTTGTCCAGCTTGCTATCATGATTTTGCCTCGCTAGCTGGAAGCTCTGGGATGCAGAGTGGCACCTCCGCACCATGAGTCGGTGCGGAGGTCTTTTTGCACACTCTGCGTGGTCTTTTTGTAGTTTTTTGTGCTGACCGCAAAGATACCTTTCCTATCCTCAGTCTGTTTAGTAAGTCTGGCCTCCCTTTGCTGAAACCTGTTTCATTTCTGTGTTTGTGACTTTCATCTTAACTCACAGTCAATATATGTGGGGGGCTGCCTTTTCCTTTGGGGAATTTCTCTGAGGCAAGGTAGGCTTTATTTTCTATCTCCAGGGCTAGTTAGCTCTTAGGCTGTGAAGAGGCATCTAGGCAGAGTTAGGTACGCTCCACGGCTATTTCTAGTGTGTGTGATAGGATTAGGGGTTGCGGTCAGCAGAGCTTCCACTTCCCAGAGCTTGTCCTGTGTTAGTTTAACCATCAGGTCGTTCCGCGTGCTCCTAACCACCAGGTCCATAACAGTACAGCTGGCCCAAAGTGTTAATGCATCTCAATAGAGGGATAAGAGAAGTTCTGAGATCATTTTTTTTTCTCTGCAGTGTGTTTTGTCTTTCTTTTCCCCTTAACCTCTGGGTGGTTCAGGACACAGGTGTAGATATGGACATTCAAGGTCTGTCCTCTTGTGTGGATCATCTCACTGCAAGGGTACAAAACATTCAAGATTTTGTGGTTCAGAATCCGATGCTAGAGTCTAGAATTCCAATTCCTGATTTGTTTTCTGGGGATACATCTAAGTTCCTGAATTTCAAAAATAATTGTAAACTGTTTCTTGCTTTGAAACCCCGCTCCTCTGGTGACCCCGTTCAACAAGTAAAAATCATTATTTCTTTGTTGCTTGGCGACCCTCAAGACTGGGCATTTTCCCTTGCGCCAGGAGATCCTGCATTGCGTGATGTAGATGTGTTTTTTCTGGCGCTTGGATTGCTTTATGATGAACCAAATTCAGTGGATCAGGCAGAGAAAATCTTGCTGGCTTTGTGTCAGGGTCAGGATGAAGCGGAGGTATATTGTCAGAAGTTTAGAAAGTGGTCTGTGCTTACTCAGTGGAATGAGTGTGCCCAGGCGGCAATTTTCAGAAAGGGTCTTTCTGAAGCCCTTAAGGATGTCATGGTGGGATTTCCCATGCCTGCTGGTCTGAATGAGTCTATGTCCTTGGCCATTCAGATCGATCGGCGCTTGCGTGAGCGCAAAGCTGTGCACCATTTGGCGGTATTCTCTGAGCATAGGCCTGAGCCTATGCAATGTGATAGGACTTTGACCAGAGCTGAACGACAAGAACACAGACGTCGGAATGGGCTGTGTTTTTACTGTGGTGATTCCACTCATGCTATCTCCGATTGTCCTAAGCGCACTAAGCGGTTCGCTAGGTCTGCCACCATTGGTACGGTACAGTCTAAATTTCTTTTGTCCGTTACTCTGATTTGCTCTTTGTCGTCCTATTCTGTTATGGCATTTGTGGATTCAGGCGCTGCCCTGAATTTGATGGACTTGGAGTTTGCCAGGCGCTGTGGTTTTTTGCAGTATCCTATTCCATTGAGAGGAATTGATGATACGCCTTTGGCCAAGAATAAGCCTCAGTACTGGACTCAATTGACCATGTGCATGGCTCCTGCACATCAGGAGGATATTCGCTTTTTGGTGTTGCATAATCTGCATGATGTGGTCGTTTTGGGGTTGCCATGGCTACAGGTCCATAATCCAGTATTGGATTGGAAATCTATGTCTGTGTCCAGCTGGGGTTGTCAAGGGGTACATGGTGATGTTTCATTGTTGTCAATTTCGCCTTCCACTCCTTCTGAAGTCCCTGAGTTTTTGTCGGATTACCGGGATGTATTTGATGAGCCCAAATCCAGTGCCCTACCTCCTCATAGGGATTGCGATTGTGCTATTAATTTGATTCCTGGTAGTAAGTTTCCTAAGGTCCGACTGTTCTATTTATCTGTGCCAGAGCACGCCGCTATGCGGAGTTATATAAAGGAATCCTTGGAGAAAGGTCATATTCGCCCGTCGTCATCACCGTTGGGAGCAGGGTTCTTTTTTGTGGCCAAGAAGGATGGTTCTTTGAGACCTTGTATTGATTACCGCCTCCTTAATAAGATCACAGTCAAATTTCAGTACCCTTTGCCGCTGCTGTCTGATTTGTTTGCTCGGATTAAGGGGGCTAGTTGGTTCACCAAGATAGATCTTCGAGGGGCGTATAATCTTGTGCGTATTAAACAGGGCGATGAATGGAAAACAGCATTTAATACGCCCGAGGGCCATTTTGAGTACCTGGTTATGCCATTCGGGCTTTCTAATGCTCCATCTGTATTTCAGTCCTTTATGCATGACATCTTCCGAGAGTACCTTGATAGATTCATGATTGTATATTTGGATGATATTTTGGTCTTTTCGGATGATTGGGAGTCTCATGTAAAGCAGGTCAGAATGGTGTTCCAGGTCCTTCGTGCGAATTCCTTGTTTGTGAAGGGGTCAAAATGTCTCTTTGGAGTTCAGAAGGTTTCATTTTTGGGTTTCATTTTTTCCCCTTCTACTATCGAGATGGACCCTGTTAAAGTTCAGGCCATTTATGATTGGACTCAGCCGACATCTGTGAAGAGCCTGCAGAAGTTCCTGGGCTTTGCTAATTTTTACCGTCGCTTCATCGCTAATTTTTCTAGTGTTGCTAAACCGTTGACCGATTTGACCAAGAAAGGTGCTGATGTGGTCAATTGGTCCTCTGCGGCTGTAGAGGCTTTTCAGGAGTTGAAGCGTCATTTTTCTTCTGCCCCTGTGTTGTGCCAGCCAGATGTTTCGCTTCCGTTTCAGGTTGAGGTTGATGCTTCTGAGATTGGAGCAGGGGCTGTTTTGTCGCAAAGAAGTTCTGATGGCTCGGTGATGAAACCATGTGCCTTCTTTTCTAGAAAGTTCTCGCCTGCTGAGCGCAATTATGATGTTGGCAATCGAGAGTTGTTGGCCATGAAGTGGGCATTCGAGGAGTGGCGAAATTGGCTTGAAGGAGCCAAGCATCGCGTGGTGGTCTTGATGGATCACAAGAATTTGACTTATCTCGAGTCTGCCAAACGGTTGAATCCTAGACAGGCTCGATGGTCGCTCTTTTTCTCCCGTTTTGATTTTGTGGTTTCGTACCTTCCAGGCTCTAAGAATGTGAAGGCTGATGCCCTGTCAAGGAGTTTTGTGCCTGACTCTCCGGGTGTTCCTGAGCCGGTGGGTATTCTCAAAGAGGGGGTAATTTTGTCTGCCATCTCCCCTGATTTGCAGCGGGTGCTGCAGAAGTTTCAGGCTGATAGACCTGACCGTTGTCCAGCGGAGAAACTGTTTGTCCCTGATAGATGGGCTAGTAGAGTTATCTCTGAGGTTCATTGTTCGGTGTTGGCTGGTCATCCTGGAATCTTTGGTACCAGAGATTTGGTGGCTAGATCCTTTTGGTGGCCTTCTTTGTCACGGGATGTGCGTTCTTTTGTGCAGTCCTGTGGGACTTGTGCTCGGGTTAAGCCTTGCTGTTCTCGTGCCAGTGGGTTTCTTTTGCCCTTGCCGGTCCCGAAGAGGCCCTGGACGCATATTTCCATGGATTTTATTTCAGATCTCCCTGTCTCTCAAAGGATGTCGGTCATTTGGGTGGTTTGTGATCGCTTCTCTAAGATGGTCCATTTGGTACCCTTGTCTAAATTGCCTTCCTCCTCTGATTTGGTGCCATTGTTTTTCCAGCATGTGGTTCGTTTGCATGGCATTCCGGAGAACATCGTCTCGGACAGAGGTTCCCAGTTTGTTTCGAGGTTTTGGCGGTCCTTTTGTGCTAAGATGGGCATTGATTTGTCTTTTTCTTCGGCTTTCCATCCTCAGACAAATGGCCAAACCGAACGAACTAATCAGACTTTGGAAACATATCTGAGATGCTTTGTTTCTGCTGATCAGGATGATTGGGTGTCCTTCTTGCCTTTGGCTGAGTTCGCCCTTAATAATCGGGCCAGCTCGGCTACTTTGGTTTCGCCTTTTTTCTGTAATTCTGGTTTCCATCCTCGTTTCTCTTCAGGGCAGGTTGAGTCATCGGACTGTCCTGGTGTGGATACTGTGGTGGACAGGTTGCAGCAGATTTGGACTTATGTGGTGGACAATTTGACATTGTCCCAGGAGAAGGCTCAACGTTTCGCTAACCGCCGGCGCTGTGTTGGTCCCCGACTTCGTGTTGGGAATTTGGTTTGGTTGTCGTCTCGTTATGTTCCTATGAAGGTTTCCTCTCCTAAGTTTAAGCCTCGTTTCATTGGTCCGTATAAGATTTCTGAAGTTCTCAATCCTGTGTCATTTCGTTTGGCCCTTCCAGCTTCTTTTGCCATCCATAATGTGTTCCATAGGTCGTTATTGCGGAGATACGTGGCGCCTATGGTTCCCTCCGTTGATCCTCCTGCCCCGGTGTTGGTCGAGGGGGAGTTGGAGTATGTGGTGGAGAAGATTTTGGATTCTCGTATTTCGAGACGGAAACTCCAGTACCTGGTCAAGTGGAAAGGTTATGGTCAGGAAGATAATTCCTGGGTTTTTGCCTCTGATGTTCATGCTGCCGATCTAGTTCGTGCCTTTCATTTGGCTCGTCCTGATCGGCCTGGGGGCTCTGGTGAGGGTTCGGCGACCCCTCCTCAAGGGGGGGGGGTACTGTTGTGAATTCTGTTATCGAACTCCCTCCTGTGGTCATGAATGGTACTTCGGCGAGTTCTGTCCATGGACTCCCTCTGGTGGCTGTGAGTGGAGCTGCTGCTTCTGAGGTTCCTTCCACAGGTGACTTAGTTTATTCTTTGGCTGGCTGCTCTATTTAACTCCACTCAGATCGTTACTCCATGCCAGCTGTCAATGTTCTTGTACTGGTTCAGTTCTTGGATCTTTCTGGTGACCTGTCTACTCCAGCAGAAGCTAAGTCCCTGCTAGTTAATTATTTGTTCATTGTTTTCTTGTCCAGCTTGCTATCATGATTTTGCCTTGCTAGCTGGAAGCTCTGGGTTGCAGAGTGGCACCTCCGCACCCTGAGTCGGTGCGGAGGTCTTTTTGCACACTCTGCGTGGTCTTTTTGTAGTTTTTTGTGCTGACTGCAAAGATACCTTTCCTATCCTCAGTCTGTTTAGTAAGTCTGGCCTCCCTTTGCTGAAACCTGTTTCATTTCTGTGTTTGTGACTTTCATCTTAACTCACAGTCAATATATGTGGGGGGCTGCCTTTTCCTTTGGGGAATTTCTCTGAGGCAAGGTAGGCTTTATTTTCTATCTCTAGGGCTAGTTAGCTTTTAGGCTGTGAAGAGGCGTCTAGGCAGAGTTAGGTACGCTCCACGGCTATTTCTAGTGTGTGTGATAGGATTAGGGGTTGCGGTCAGCAGAGCTCCCACTTCCCAGAGCTTGTCCTGTGTTAGTTTAACCATCAGGTCGTTCCGGGTGCTCCTAACCACCAGGTCCATAACATATACCATCTAGCTGCCATAACATCACCCCAGAGGACCCCTTAAAGCAGCGTCGGTCCCCACTGATCGAATACCACAGGTGGCGTCAAGAACATAAACTTTATTCAATTTCCCCTTTTACATGAGCGCCCAGGGTCACGGACCGGGTTGCCACCGTGACATCCCCTTGTGAACACCGGACCTGGTACCGGGTACCCCATGGCCCTAGCGGGCGACTCATAAACAGCTTTGTCTTCAATTCTACCCACAAGAGTACGATTGGGTTGGGGTCTGGGGACTGTGGGGGCAATTCCAGCACCTCTACTTCATTGCCATTGAACTATTTCTTTGCCAATCTCGATTTATGCTTCAGGTAGTTGTCCTGTTGGAACACTATGTCATCCTTTTCATACCCATAGTACTCGAGTTTACGAAATAACTAATCACGTAGAATACTCACATATAGCTCAGCATTGAGACCAGCATTGATCCTAGTCAAATATTCAACACATTTGATTGTGAAACAACCCCATATCATCAGGCTTCCTCCTCGGAACTTGACTGGTCCTTCAATTTCTCAATCCATTAGCCCCTTTTTCCCTTGTTTCTTTCAGACCCATTTGCACCCATTAGAGCCTAGTCTATTGACTTTCATCTCATCGCTTCAAATCACCCGTTTCCAATCTTCTACTGTCCACTTTTTGTACTTTGTTCTGTCTACCTCTTGGCTTTTGAATGGATGGATGGACTTAATTTTGTATTCTTCCAGCTGTCATGGCAATCACATCATGGAGTTTGCCAATTTTCTTGGCCGAGAGATCGCTAATGATGAGCTGGATGACAGTGACCTGTCGTTCAGGAAGCAACTTAATAACACACTGAGCTACTAGGGAATGTGAGAACAGGTTGTAATACAGAAGAAAAAAAATTCAACTGTCAGGAGGAAAACAGCAACAATGCAGTGACATGACAAGAATCTGCATAACTAATCATATGCTAAATAGTTGCAATTCAAATTTATGTATAAGCTAGCCAAGATAATTTTCTATATAATGATGGTAGTCCCATGTTTGAAGCAATAGTGGATGGTGATTGCTCATCAGTGTAAATAGACAGCAACCTGCTAATCAGTGATTGGGGGTGGACCAGAAGGCACATGAGCTGTAGTCCTGTAGTGATAATCTTCTGCTGACAAAACACTCATTCCTTTGAAACAACAGCACTCAGCCTAGTAAGTGACAAATCCCTGAAATCAGTGTCTCAGCCCCATCTCATGTTGCCCTCAAACTACACAGAAAAAAAACTGCTGTCAGTTCCCTTTTAAGTTCTAAAAGACCCATTCATACATAGGAGGTCTATCACCAATAGATGCGTAAACAACCAATATACAGAGATTTTTTTCTTCTCTAAAAAATATGGATTTATAGTGACAAAGAGGACAGTTGTTAAAATAGAAATATTATAACACTCAATGTTTTTTATAATCACCCACTAATCAGTAAATCACACACTAAATTTACAATGTGAACACCTATATCACACAGTCTTACTAACTGATAGTATATTTGATATTGTATAATCTACCTGATATCCTCTAGGCAATCGTGACTTCCCAGGATTTCCTGAGATAAGCTCCAAGAAAAACAACAAGGAGTGTGAAATAAAAGCGGTAACAACTCTATGCCCTGCAGGTGGAAAAGGGCAAGTCCCATCTGGTGAGTGAGAAGAACAAGGCCTGACCTATCTGAGAACTGGCACAGAAATGCCACAAGCAACTGGTATACTGCCAACGCCTTAACCCCAAGGTTTAACCCTTGTGGTCGAAGTGTAATTTTAAGGAAGGAATTTAGCGACGTATCTATCTATCTATCTATCTCATATCTATCTATCCATTTATTATATATCCATTTATCTAACTATCTATCTATGTCTTATCTATCTCTATCTATTATCTATCTGTCACTGACCTTTTTATCTCTATCTATCTATCTATCTATCTATCTATCTATTTTTTATTTATCAAACTATTTTCTGTCTATCTATCTCATATCTATCTATCTATCTATCTATCTCATATCTGTCTATCTATCTATCTATCTATCTATCTATCTATCTATCTATCTATCTATCTATCTATCTATCTATCCATTAAAATGAATGTTCACACGCTTGATTAGATTTATTTACCCCTAACATATGTATTCTGTACATTTCCCTTCTTCTAATATGATATGCTATGGGACAGGTTTTTTCGAGCGATCTGATAAACAAGTAATTGTAAAAGTGAAGTAATTATTATCTTTTTAAAACTTATTATATTACCATGATTATTATGTCTCTTCATACCTAGTCGTCCTAATGAAACACTGATAAGCCACGCCATTAGATGATAGGATAATTAATACATCCTTCTTTTTTTAAACCTAAGAGCACTGACGCATTCCATTCAATCCTCTATACATAGAACTAACTCGGCTTAATTCTTTTATGAATGGATTTCGCCTACAATATCATTTAGCGAATGAACTAAAGTATCAATAAGCAATAGCTTTAAGCACAGATTCCTCTTACCAACAGCTCATGACATTGCTGCTCCAGGAGTGCAATTAGCCATAATTACTCAATTCTGCAATCCATTAGGCACGTCAATGTCACCATTGTACTTTGATCCTGCTTAGACTGCTTTAATAAACTTCTAGTTAACATGCGGTGCTACTCAATGCCTTACAGGAGACATCAGTGGCTCAGGGGTTAAATGTCATATTTTCGGTAACCTGATATTGGCCAGCAGGAGGAGTTAGTGAGAAAAGAAAGATTAAAGTTGGAAAAAAAAAAAAGTCAAAACCTTGCACTTATATAGACACACTCTCACCCTCCCACCTTAAGCCCTTCCTTCAGAAGAAACTCATTTTCTCCTTCAAGCAAGGTTCTGGGTGGCTGAGAGAAGGAGGAAGATTAAACATTAGACTACTGCTAAAAATAATTAATCCTACAGCACAGGAATCCGACAATCCTGAGGAGTTTTCTTAGCTCCAATCACGTTCTAATAAAGCAAAATTACTTAGAGAGGGAAACATATCAGGGCTCATCAGAAGATTGGCGCTTTTAGTATTTGCAACTGTGCCTAATGTTGGAGGAGTTCAAGATCTTCAATTTATTTTCGCAGGACAGATGAGGTTAAGTGGAAGAAGTGTTGCCTAATATGTTAGACACATGACATGCCTCCAGAAACACGTATGTTAATTAGCTGCACTTATATAATGAAGCGGCTATAACTTCTGACAGCTCTTGGATGGGAAAGACGGGCTCGAGAGAGAAATTACAACAACCCTACTTATTGGATTTTACAAGGAATTACCAGAAGACTAAACAAGGCTTTTTTTCTTACTGTATAAGAGAATTTCTGAGGAGCTTTCAAGAAATTGCTGACTTGAAATAATCTAACATCCCTGCTTTAGTTGTACCCAGCATGGGACATGATGACCACTCAGAAGCTGTCATGAGAGGTTGGGCAGTTCCTTCCAGATGTTGCAGCCTCTCTTAAGCGGTGTCCAAGTGACCTTTGAAACATCTTCTTTGACTGTCCCAATGGAAGTCACAGACATATTCAAGGGGAACCCATCTTTATGGCTTTGTGCTTACAACAGTGGATCTGATATAATTTCAGGAGATCCCAATATTCATTAGCAGTCTGGATGGTCCGGGCTAAAGGTAAGGGAATAAGGAATAAAACCACAGTTGTACTTCTGAAAACATGTGTTCCTCTTCAAGTGTGCTTTTCTTAGCAGCCTCGTGAAGCCTTATAATTGAGAAAGCATGTAGGTGTAATATGCTCAGCCTCATACTTTACTCTTTTGATGTTCAAAATACTACAAAACTATTTAAAGAATTTCTCTTAAAAGTGAAACATTTGCATCAAGTGTACATTTTGATGAGGATTGAACATTAAGAATAAAATCCTCGTTCTTGAGTAGAATGGATTAATTTACAAGCTTCTAAGCCTGAGATGTAAATCCTGTAGCTTTCTTGGTACCAGAATCTTGATGAATGTGTCAGAGTATCCTCATCTGGAGGTACGACAGAAGATCCTCCTGAGCTCGGCAGATAGCTTGTCAATAAGAATTAGTTAAGTCATTTATTAGTCTTTTTTTAAGATTACGAGTGACTATCCATAGATTTTTTTTTTAAGGATTTAAACCAGTATAGCACAGTATCATGGGGCAATCTAATCCCTTATGGATTACAGTGTCAGTTGATGCAGTCTTTTAATGCAACATTTGCACATTAAACTGGTTACACCTGATCCAGAGTAAATCTGCAAATATTCATGAAAAGAAGACATGGGTCAATCAATTCACTACTTTATCATTTATAATAGATTATTTGTAATCCACATCACAATAAACGATAGGGGATTTGTTCAGTAATTTTATTTTATTTCAAATCATCATATTTTTTCTTTATTGAATAAAACACAGGTTTTCTTGCATTCTCACACGTTCAGTATTCGGTCAGTATTTTACATCAGTATTTATAAGCTAAAACCAGGAGTGGGTGATAAATACAGAAGTGGTGACGTCTTGATTGTTTTTGACTTACAAATACTGATATAACATTTACTGACCCAATACTGAACGTGAGACCATGGCTTTAAGACTTTAGAACAAACGCTATGTGATTCATAAACAGAGTCCAATAGTTGTCAAAGGCTTCGTGCCATGCGGAGTGGGAATCAAAGGGTTAAAGAGAACATGACAAGCTCATTAGACAGTCGATGCAAATTCCACTCTCTAACATAAAATCTGGCTGAGACTCTTCCTTGCACATGCTTTGGGAGGGATTTAGACTGTGGTAAGATAAAGTCCAAAATCACCATACACAACTGCTAATGTACTAAACAGATAAGATTAAAGTATACTACATTGATAAAAAAAAGATTGTTAAAAGTTACCTAATTTATAGAGACATCTTGCATGCATTATATCTTCCTATTAGGGTATGATCATACAGTGTTTGTAGCATTTTTCCCTTCATGAAAAATAATGCTGCAAGTTTTTTAATGAGTTTTTGATGTATTTTTTTTAGACATTCAATTGAAGGGGTAAAAAAAAGCAGGCAAAAATGCTGCAAGCTTTTTGATGCGTTATTAATGCACTTTTTTAATGCATTTTTTATGTGTTTCTTTTATGTATTCAAATGAAGGAGTTATACTCTGCAGGAAAAATGCTGCAGTCCCCTAAAAATGCACCTTTTCTCAAAAAATGCAGCGTTAAAACCAGATTTTAGAAGTCTCATTTATTTTGAAAAAAAAATCCGGTGCATGTGAACCAGACATTAGAGTTATGAATAAAGTAGCCTCTTTTTTGATACAAACAGGAATCTTCTCAGATATTAAAATATCAAGTCAGTCTTAGTGCGCAACATCACCATTGGTAGGAAGTTCTCACAAATGAGGCATGGGACAAGATTTCCTTGTCATCCTTCACCAACTTCTGATAACCGCAAAGTGCCAACATGACTGAACGGAATTTTCGAGCTGTGCGGCTCTGACAGTGTGCAGCTTGATAAGTGCTTTACATTAGATAGTAGGCCGCCACATATTGCATTCATTCTGATAATCTGTAGAATGGAAGACACGCAATGGAAAGGGAGCGTTCTCCTGATAATCTGGTCGTACTGTCACACCTCGTTAGATAGGATGCGAGCATGCTGCACCGCCCTGGATATGTATGGGAAAGGATAGTGCAAGTACTTCTTGTGAGCGTTTTATCAGATGTCACAATGTATTAGAGAAAGTGAGACATCTTTCCCTTTCACAAAATGTGTGGCAATTGCATTAGAGTGCTTGGGTTTTCATATCCTGATCTATATCCCCAATGCATTTGAAAGTAAGAACAATCTGCACCTGTTTTGGCTATCTGTTTGATGGTCCAGCCGGACAGAAGAGCTTGTAAAAGTCATTCAGTAGTTTCCAAATTTACCATTGAATATTTATCTCTTTCAAGTGGAAGCCTGTAATCTTTAACCTTAATCCACTGGTACTTTCCTAAGCATTTCTAATATAAGAGCTCATTCAGACGTCAGGGATTTTCTCGCTTAAGAAAATCAGTCCGAGTCTCAGCAGGGTTTTTGATCAGCGTATCATCAGAGTTTTGGTCGGTGTGTCAGTTTTTACCATCAGAGTTTGATCAGTGTTTCAACAATTTTTCTTACATTCGAGAAAAACTGATGAATGGTTGGCCATGTTTACACATTGGGTTTTTGGTGAGTTTTTTTTATCCCAGTATGTCTAAAGGTACCGTTACACTAAACGACTTACCAACGATCACGACCAGTGATATGACCTGGCCGTGATCGTTGGTAAGTCGTTGTGTGGTCGCTGGGGAGCTGTCACAGAGACAGCTATCTCCAGCGACCAACAATCAGGGGAACGACTTCAGCATCGTTGAAACTGTCTTCAACGATGCCGAAGTCCCCAGGTAACCAGGGTAAACATCGGGTTACTAAGTGCAGGGCCGCACTTAGTAACCCGATATTTACCCTGGTTACCATTGTAAAAGTAAAAAAAAAAACCACTACATACTCACATTCCGATGTCTGTCACGTCCCCCACCGTCAGCTTCCCGCACTGACTGTGTCAGCACCGGCCGTAAAGCAGGGCACAGCGGTGACATCACCGCTGTGCTCTGCTTTACGGCCGGCGCTGACAGTGCAGGGAAGCTGATGGCGGGGGACGTGACAGACATCGAAATGTAAGTATGTACTGTTTTTTTTTTTAACTTTTACAATGGTAACCAGGGTAAATATCGGGTTACTAAGCGCGGCCCTGCGCTTAGTAACCTGATATTTACCCTGGTTACAAGTGAACACATCGCTGGATCGGCGTCACACATGCTGATCCAGCGATGACAGCGGGTGATCAGCAACCAAAAAAAGGTCCTGATCATTCCCCAGCGACCAACGATCTCCCAGCAGGGGCCTGATCATTGGTCACTGTCACACATAACGAGATCGTTAGCGGGATCGTTGCTACGTCACAAAAAGCGTGATGTTGCAACGATATCGTTAACAAAATCGTTATGTGTGAAGGTACCTTAAGCCAAAACCAGGAGTGGGTGATAAATCCAGAAGTGGTGACGTTTTTCTATTAGGCCGGCGTCACACACAGCGTAAAACAATACGGTCCGTATATTACGGCCGTAATACGCTGAAAAGTCCTGAAAAAAGTGGTCCGTAGCTCCTCCGTAGGCAGGGTGTGTCAGCGTTTTTTGCGCATGGCATCCTCCGTATGTAATCCGTATGGCATCCGTACTGCGTGGTTTTCTCGCAGGCTAGCAAAACCAACATACCGCTATAGAAGTGATCCATGTGTCCCAAAAAGAAAAGAAAATATATATATACTGTCTATATATATATATATATATTTATATATATATATATATATATATATGTATATATATATATATATATATATATATATATATATATATATATATATATGTGTCAGTAGACACATATATTAGAGAGAAAAGCCGGTAATTCAGTGCGGTGTACAGTAAAATCACACTGACAGCTTACAGTAGAATAGGTAGAATAAATGTGTACACATAGAATAGGTATATACAGTGGGGCAAAAAAGTATTTAGTCAGTCAGCAATAGTGCAAGTTCCACCACTTAAAAAGATGAGAGGCGTCTGTAATTTACATCATAGGTAGACCTCAACTATGGGAGACAAACTGAGAAAAAAAAATCCAGAAAATCACATTGTCTGTTTTTTTATCATTTTATTTGCATATTATGGTGGAAAATAAGTATTTGGTCAGAAACAAACAATCAAGATTTCTGGCTCTCACAGACCTGTAACTTCTTCTTTAAGAGTCTCCTCTTTCCTCCACTCATTACCTGTAGTAATGGCACCTGTTTAAACTTGTTATCAGTATAAAAAGACACCTGTGCACACCCTCAAACAGTCTGACTCCAAACTCCACTATGGTGAAGACCAAAGAGCTGTCAAAGGACACCAGAAACAAAATTGTAGCCCTGCAGCAGGCTGGGAAGACTGAATCTGCAATAGCCAACCAGCTTGGAGTGAAGAAATCAACAGTGGGAGCAATAATTAGAAAATGGAAGACATACAAGACCACTGATAATCTCCCTCGATCTGGGGCTCCATGCAAAATCCCACCCCGTGGGGTCAGAATGATCACAAGAACGGTGAGCAAAAATCCCAGAACCACGCGGGGGGACCTAGTGAATGAACTGCAGAGAGCTGGGACCAATGTAACAAGGCCTACCATAAGTAACACACTACGCCACCATGGACTCAGATCCTGCAGTGCCAGACGTGTCCCACTGCTTAAGCCAGTACATGTCCGGGCCCATCTGAAGTTTGCTAGAGAGCATTTGGATGATCCAGAGGAGTTTTGGGAGAATGTCCTATGGTCTGATGAAACCAAACTGGAACTGTTCGGTAGAAACACAACTTGTCGTGTTTGGAGGAAAAAAAATATTGAGTTGCATCCGTCAAACACCATACCTACTGTAAAGCATGGTGGTGGAAACATCATGCTTTGGGGCTGTTTCTCGGCAAAGGGGCCAGGACGACTGATCCGGGTACATGAAAGAATGAATGGGGCCATGTATCGTGAGATTTTGAGTGCAAACCTCCTTCCATCAGCAAGGGCATTGAAGATGAAACATGGCTGGGTCTTTCAACATGACAATGATCCAAAGCACACCGCCAGGGCAACGAAGGAGTGGCTTCGTAAGAAGCATTTCAAGGTCCTGGAGTGGCCTAGCCAGTCTCCAGATCTCAACCCTATAGAAAACCTTTGGAGGGAGTTGAAAGTCCGTGTTGCCAAGCGAAAAGCCAAAAACATCACTGCTCTAGAGGAGATCTGCATGGAGGAATGGGCCAACATACCAACAACAGTGTGTGGCAACCTTGTGAAGACTTACAGAAAACGTTTGACCTCTGTCATTGCCAACAAAGGATATATTACAAAGTATTGAGATGAAATTTTGTTTCTGACCAAATACTTATTTTCCACCATAATATGCAAATAAAATGATTAAAAAACAGACAGTGTGATTTTCTGGATTTTTTTTTCTCAGTTTGTCTCCCATAGTTGAGGTCTACCTATGATGTAAATTACAGACGCCTCTCATCTTTTTAAGTGGTGGAACTTGCACTATTGCTGACTGACTAAATACTTTTTTGCCCCACTGTATATATATATATATGTCAGTGAGACACATATATGTATATATATTAATATTTATTCCAGCGCTAGACAGCTTGAAAGCCGGTAATTCAATTACCGGCTTTTTCCTTCTCCTTCCTAAAACCCGACATGATTTGAGACATGGTTTACATACAGTAAACCATGTCTTCTCTCCATTTTTTTTGCAGATTCCACACTACTAATGTCAGTAGTGTGTATCTGCAAAATTTGGCCGTTCTAGCTCTTAAAATAAAGGGTTAAATGGCGGAAAAAATTGGCGTGGGCTCCCGCGCAATTTTCTCCGCCAGAGTAGTAAAGCCAGTGACTGAGGGCAGATATTAATAGCCTGGAGAGGGTCCACGGTTATTGGCCCCCCCCTGGCTAAAAACACCTGCCCCCAGCCACCCCAGAAAAGGCACATCTGGAAGATGCGCCTATTCTGGCACTTGGCCACTCTCTTCCCATTCCCGTGTAGCGGTGGGATATGGGGTAATGAAGGGTTAATGCCACCTTGCTATTGTAAGGTGACATTAAGCCTAATTAATAATGGAGAGGCGTCAATTATGACACCTATCCATTATTAATCCAATTGTAGTGAAGGGTTAAATAAAACACAAACACATTATTTAAAATTATTTTAATGAAATAAAAACAATGGTTGTTGCAGTATTTTATTCAACGCCCAATCCAGTCACTGAAGACCCTCGTTCTGTGAGTAAAAAAACATAATAAACCAACAATATACTTACCCTCCGCAGATCTGTAACGTCCAACGATGTAAATCCTTCTGAAGGGGTTAAAACATTTTGCAGCAAGGAGCTGTGCTAATGCAGGCTGCTCCTCGCTGCAAAACCCCAGGGAATGAGGCTAAAAATAGATCAATGATCTATATTTAGCTTCATTTGCGGTGAGGCGCCCTCTGCTGGCTGTTCATAGATCGTGGGAAATTACCTAGAAAGCTCCCTGGCTTTCTAGGTAATTTCCCACGATCTATGAACAGCCAGCAGAGGGCGCCTCACCGCAAATGAAGCTAAATATAGATCATTGATCTATTTTTAGCCTCATTCCCTGGGGTTTTGCAGCGAGGAGCAGCCTGCATTAGCACAGCTCCTTGCTGCAAAATGTTTTAACCCCTTCAGAAGGATTTACATCGTTGGACGTTACAGATCTGCGGAGGGTAAGTATATTGTTGGTTTATTATGTTTTTTTACTCACAGAACGAGGGTCTTCAGTGACTGGATTGGGTGTTGAATAAAATACTGCAACAACCATTGTTTTTATTTCATTAAAATAATTTTAAATAATGTGTTTGTGTTTTATTTAACCCTTCACTACAATTGGATTAATAATGGATAGGTGTCATAATTGACGCCTCTCCATTATTAATTAGGCTTAATGTCACCTTACAATAGCAAGGTGGCATTAACCCTTCATTACCCCATATCCCACCGCTACACGGGAATGGGAAGAGAGTGGCCAAGTGCCAGAATAGGCGCATCTTCCAGATGTGCCTTTTCTGGGGTGGCTGGGGGCAGGTGTTTTTAGCCAGGGGGGGGCCAATAACCGTGGACCCTCTCCAGGCTATTAATATCTGCCCTCAGTCACTGGCTTTACTACTCTGGCGGAGAAAATTGCGCGGGAGCCCACGCCAATTTTTTCCGCCATTTAACCCTTTATTTTAAGAGCTAGAACGGCCAAATTTTGCAGATACACACTACTGACATTAGTAGTGTGGAATCTGCAAAAAAAATGGAGAGAAGACATGGTTTACTGTATGTAAACCATGTCTCAAATCATGTCGGGTTTTAGGAAGGAGAAGGAAAAAGCCGGTAATTGAATTACCGGCTTTCAAGCTGTCTAGCGCTGGAATAAATATTAATATATATACATATATGTGTCTCACTGACATATATATATATATATACCTATTCTATGTGTACACATTTATTCTACCTATTGGACTGTAAGCTGTCAGTGTGATTTTACTGTACACCGCACTGAATTGCCGGCTTTTCTCTCTAACAGCGCTACGTATTTCTCGCAAGTCACACTGCTTGTCCGTGTGTAATCCGTATTTTTCACGCTTCCATAGACTTTCATTGGCGTATTTCTTGCGCAGTACGGTGACAAACGCAGCATGCTGCGATTTTGTACGGCCGTAGAAAGCCGTATAATACTGATCAGTAAAATACGGCAAATAGGAGCAGGGGCATAGAGAATAATTGTGCCGTATTTTTTGCGAGTTTTACGGACGTAGATTCTGCGCTCTTACGTCCGTAAAACTCGCAAGTGTGACGCCGGCCTTATACTTTTCCTCTGATTGCTCCACTCCTGGTTTTGGCTTACACATACTGATGTAAAAGACTGACCAAATACTGAACGTGTGAATGTGGCTTTTCTCAAACTTCTCATATATAACAGTATGTGAACATACTGTTTTATATGAAACCCATAGATTGGCATTGGCAAGTTTGAATCAAGACTGTGATGAATATGTCTCCGTACTTTTGTGTTGACCACTTACTCTGCGAAATACTGGCATGTAAACAGTCCCATACATTACGTTAGGTGCTATACCACAGATAATAATAGTTCTATTGGTAAAAAACACAGATCGTACTCATAGGCTAAAAAAATTGACATCTGAATGAGCCTTTAGAACGATGTTAATGCTGAAACTGCCATTAATTTCTATCACATTTCACTCAGACATCACTATTTTTCACAATAAATATGGTACGAGTCTTATCAGTGTTTTGGATCAGAGTGCCTGGGTGTTTGGTCAGTGTGTCTTAAGGTACCTTCACACATAACGATATTGTTAACGATATCGTTGCTATTTGTGACGTAGCAACGATATCGTTAATGAAATCGTTATGTGTGACAGCGACCAACGATCAGGCCCCTGCTGGGAGATCGTTGGTCGCTGAATAAAGTCCAGAACTTTATTTCGTCGCTGGACTCCTGCTGACATCGCTGGATCGGCGTGTGTGACACCGATCCAGCGATGTCTTCACTGGTAACCAGGGTAAACATCGGGTAACTAAGCGCATGGCCGCGCTTAGTAACCCGATGTTTACCCTGGTTACCATGCTAAAAGTAAAAAAAAACAAACACTAGATACTTACCTACAGCTGTCTGTCCTCCAGCGCTGTGCTCTGCACTCCTCCTGTACTGGCTGTGAGCCGGAAAGCAGAGCGGTGACGTCACCGCTCTGCTTTCCGGCTCACAGACAGTACAGGAGGAGAGCAGAGAAGCAGAGCGCAGCGCTGGAGGACAGACGGCTGTAGGTAAGTATGTAGTGTTTTTTTTTTTTTTACTTTTAGCATGGTAACCAGGGTAAACATCGGGTTACTAAGCGCGGCCCTGCGCGTAGTTACCCGATGTTTACCCTGGTTACCGGCATTGTTGGTCGCTGGAGAGCGGTCTGTGTGACAGCTCTCCAGCGACCAAACAGCGACGCTGCAGCGATCCGGATCGTTGTCGGTATCGCTGCAGCGTCGCTTAATGTGAAGGGGCCTTTAAGTGTTTTGAATCAGTGTGTCATCAGTGTTTGGTAAGCAGAGCCAACTGGCCATTTGACAATTCTGGCAAATACCAGAAGGGCCTGTCTGGTCATGGGCTGCCTTGTCTGCTATGTTGTTAACAGAATCGGTGTTCTCAAGATACCCATACTGTTAGGAGTTGTGATGGAGCACAAAGTTGCTGACTCCGTCACTTACCCCAGTAGCCCACAGGTATCATTAGACATATTGGTCTTGTAGAAAATCTTCCTTTGCTCCTCGCAGGGTAATGTTAGTAATATATCCCATCTGGTTCATGGGGACGGGGACAACATGGGCCTGTGTGATTCCAAACGCCAGGACTGAATTTCAGCCCCAGTCCGTACCTGTTGGTAAGTGTGTCTTCAATGTTTTGGATCAATGTGTCATCAGTATTTGGTCAATGCTTGGTCACTGTGTCTTCAGTGTTTTGGATCAGTGTGTCTTCAGTGTTTGGTCAGTGTGCCTTCAATGTTTTGGATCAGTGTGTCGTCAGTATTTGATCAGCGTTTGGACACTGTGTCTTCAGTGTTTTGGATTAGTGTGTTATCAGTATTTGGTCAGTGTGTTATCAGTATGTCTTCAGTGTTTGGTTAGTATGTCATCAGTGTTTTTCATTTATGGATAAGGAAATAAATTATAAATCTTCTACTATCCTTTGCAATGTTAATCAATGACAGCACACTGATGCCATGCTTGTTTGTCTGTGTTTTTCATGGACCCACATACTTGTATTAGTTCTTTGCCATTATGATCTTCGTCCTTCGTAGTCGAAGATGACTATGGCTCCAGGGTTAGAAGAGAGTAGTTATGGGTCCGGAGGTGGCTGATGAGACCCTGAATGTTCGCCCACATACTTGACATAAGGAAGGAGATGTGGTCAGTACACCAGATTTTGCTTGTGCCTTGCGGATTGCACACTTTCTTTATGCGTCCAAGATTTTCCTATCTTCAGCTGCACGTGCTCCTGAGGTGATCCTGTCCCGCCAACCTGGGCGTTCCAGGGCGAGCTCTTCCCATTCATTGATGTTGAGTTCCAAGTTTTTGAGAGATGCCTTAAGTAGTCTTTATAGCGCTTCTTCTGCCCCCCAACTGCTTGCTTTCCTTGGCACAGTTCTCTGTACAGCAGTTGTTTTGGTAGTCAGCTGTCAAGCATTCTGACCACATATCCAGCCAACCTGGCTTAAGGTACCGTCACACTAAGCGACGCTGCAGCGATACCGACAACGATCCGGATCGCTGCAGCGTCGCTGTTTGGTCGCTGGAGAGCTGTCACACAGACCGCTCTCCAGCGACCAACGATGCCGGTAACCAGGGTAAACATCGGGTTACTAAGCGCAGGGCCGTGCTTAGTAACCCGATGTTTACCCTGGTTACCATCGTTAAAGTAAAAAAAAAAAACACTACATACTTACCTACCGCTGTCTGTCCCCGGCGCTGTGCTTCTCTGCTCTGGCTGTGAGCACCGGGCAGCCGGGCAGCCGGAAAGCAGAGCGGTGACGTCATCGCTCTGCTTTCCGGTCGCTGTGCTCACAGCCAGAGCAGAAAAGCAGAGCGCCGGGGACAGACAGCGGTAGGTAAGTATGTAGTGGTTGTTTTTTTTACTTTAACGATGGTAACCAGGGTAAACATCGGGTTACTAAGCGCGGCCCTGCCCTTAGTAACCCGATGTTTACCCTGGTTACCAGCGAAGACATCGCTGAATCGGCATCACACACGCCGATTCAGCGATGTCAGCGGGAGATCCAGCGACGAAACAAAGTTCTGGACTTTCTTCCCCGACCAGCGATATCACAGCAGGGGCTTGATCGCTGCTGCCTGTCACACTAGACGATATCGCTAGCCAGGACACTGCAATGTCACGGATCGCTAGCGATATCGTCTAGTGTGAAGGTACCTTTAGACTTTCAACAGGAGAGTGTAGACGCTGCAGAGCCCAGTTTGTTCCAGAATTGCCGAGTCTGTGACATTGTCTTGCTACCTGATGTGGAGGAGTCTGCGGAGGCAACTCATGTGAAAATGATTAAGCTGTTTAGCATGCCGGCTGGAGACTGTCCAGGTCTCACTAGCAAAGAGAAGTGTGGTGAGGACCACCGCGCAGTAGACCTTCAGCTTGGTGGTAAGGCTGAGTCCCCTTCATTCCCAGACGTTCTTACGTTTTTTTGTGGGGAAAAAAAGAGGCACATGCCCTGCCAACCGCACAACTGTGTCCCCACGCCATTATACTTTCATATTAAATGGACTGAAGATTAAACTGTAACTAAAAGTTCCATGCTCATTAAAGAAGAGCTCAAATAAAGGGGCCCAAACCATATACCAAAATACCATTCTTTAAGTAATTGGCTAATGCCAACTAACCTCTTCTGGTTTTATCATGTTTTAAAGGAGACTTGCCAGTAATTAGTGCCTGGATATTTGGAGAAGCAGGCATATGTGAGATGAACTCAAAATGTAATCAAAACCTCTTAACATACACCACCTTGAGGAGGCACACTTTATATCATTTGTGACACACTCTTAAGATGAACTCCGGAGATTGAAATACACACACTTTCGGAATTTGTCTGTTAAGTCTTGCAGTAAGAACATTTCTCTACATGACATAGAAAACGTGCTGACTTTATAATTGTTGTACTTTATTTCCTTTTCAGGACATTAATCAGGAATTTAGTGTAGTCCTGAGAAACATTAGATAATTGGATGAGAATTTCTATAATTATTTTTCTGCTGACCACCCAGAGTGTGCAGTTGATCAGCTCACGCTATATTCAGCCTAGGTTTATATAAATGTATTTATAAGTCGAGTTTAAAGGAATGAATGTTAATGCTATTTTCCTTAAAATCTTAAATGTAGAGATTTGTCAGGCTAGAAAATTTTGTATACATTACATGTACAAAAATAGTAACAGATTTTATAGGTTATACAATGATACGCTTGTTATACTTGGTGGTGGGGCTTACAGTCAGTGGAGCACCTGTGTGCACCAAAGTATCTTTCGATCAATTGTAAAGAGTACACATGATTAAAGTAAAGGAAACAAATGGAAATCGATCTTTAATAGAGATTGTCAAAGCAATTCTATGTGAATTTGCGAAGAATTTTATGAAATTTGTAGATTGTATTTGAATAATTTGCCATTCAATTTGTGTAAAAGGCCACAAAAATGTTTGCGACCTTTTAACAAAATGCTTAAAATTAAATCAGTCATAAAATCCTAGCATGACTTCAAGAGTGACCACGGCTGTCACATAATCAGGAGAGACTTTTATAGACTGCGTAAAAGCCCAAGCAGGGAATGCAGCAGCCATTTAAGGATAAGGATAGTGAGAGTTTGTCAGAGCTCACAGCTCAGCAATAGAGACAGGAAGAGAGAGCCCTAAATCATTGGACAAATGTTCCAGACACTAGTAGCCTATGAATAGTACAGAGATTAAATTGATAAAGGGGTTAGCCAGGACTATTCTTATTTTTGTTCATGGAGCTAATAACTAATAGACAAGTAGTTGCAAATTACCTGTCTGTTCTGAACGGGGACAATCTCTGCCCTCCCAGTCAGTCATTCTGCTGCTTCAAATTAAGAACTCATAAACAGAGCAGCTCTTCCTCTTTCAGTCTGCTCTGTTGGTGGGGTGTTACTGCAGACAACATGCAGATTAGTAGCTGGTTCCCAGCAGTTCAGTACAAGGGAGTCAGCTGTCAATCAGCAAGACATCAGTAGAGATGCCCCATCAACAGAGCAGTGAGGAAAGAAAACTTTGCTCTGTCAATGTGAATTCAGCGGAATAGCCAGCAGAAGCGGTCCATGATCACTTCGATCAACAGAGATTGGCTCCAGGCAGAACAGGTAGGCAGTTTGCCGCAATTGGCCATCCAGCAAGCGCAAGCGTACTAGTGAGAAAGAAGTAGAGGGCACTATCGAAATTAAGGCACATCACTTGTCCCAGTCACAACAGGATGATGTTACCTCTAACAGAGACACCGTCAGTTTGCGTCTGTATTCTGCATAGAATGGTCTACCTGACCACAAATGAATAAGCGGGATAATTTATGTACCATTTGTTTAGATAAAAGAAAAACATTAAAAAGACTCAGCACACTGTTTTTATTACCGGATTGCCATCTGATTAAATGATGAGGTATCTTAGGCACAATTTGGCTGTGTTCATGTTAAAGAGATTGAAAGGGGTTGGATACAGTCCTAGGAAACCTGAGAGTATCATGCATATCTTTGTAGGGCAATCTGAGTACCTGCAATTTATTTATGTATGCTTTCCATGGTTTATAGAAGATGTAGAGCTACAGTATTTTCTCATTAGGGAGCAATTGCATATTTTGCATCAGTTCAGTGCTGTTTGCTCTTCTCTTTAAGATCGATATTTGGCCTACACAATCAGTCTTGTTACTTTTATGTGTTGCTTATACTATTATGCCCTGTAGAAATTTGTACACAACTGTCACTGTGTTCAATGAGAAGCTAGCGTTGGAGATATCGATGGGAGCATAGTTATTCAATGTCATAAAAGAGGGCTTTCTGTTTCTTTGACAAGTTCAACTCAAATTGTTCTAAAGTTGTGATTTTGCTGGAGTGATACAGTTACCATGCAAGGAGTGTGGAGTTTGGTTTGACTCCATGTATACACTGCTTTTTGCATTTTGGCAGAGTAATTCATTTTGAAGGATACTTTGTCCACTGGAATATAAACTATTAAATAAAGATAGTGAGTCAACTTAGTAGGGGAGGGCTTCCTAGTTGCAATGTTCTTAATAAAAGCTGGCAGTGTTGGAAGAGGTTTCTCAATATTCGAGGATCTCTGAGTTTAACTTGCTTAGGAGACAAAACTTGGAATTTTTTTCCATCCTGGTCCAAACATTCTGAAGATGTGAGGATGTTGTGTTCGTGTCACATTTGTTTTGTAATAGTACATTTTATTATTGGGAACAATTGAAGGACTCAAACAGTAAGGAATAAAAGACTCATAAGCCTCCAAAACACATTAGACTAATGTTGGCTGAACCAGATGATATTGACAGGTTCAGCCAACTATCTAATGAGCATGGCGAGCCTAGAGAATTAATTGTCAAGGAAGTTAAGGATCTAGCACATCTAATTTTTTGATTGTGAATCCTTTTGTTCTTCTTGAGATAAGATGGCCCCTTTGATAGAGAACACAGGAACGCTAGTTCAGCCCAATGTATACAGTGGGGAAAAAAAGTATTTAGTCAGCCACCAATTGTGCAAGTTCTCCCAAATAAAAAGATGAGGGAGGCCTGTAATTGACATCATAGGTAGACCACAACTATGAGAGTCAAAATGAGAAAACAAATCCAGAAAATCACCTTGTCTGATTTGGCAAGATTTATTTAGCAAAATATTCTGGTAGAGGTCTTGAACTGCACTCGTGGAGTGGCAATGTTACAGTAACTGTAGGTTGAGTATTGATCCCTAAACTGATCTTTATAGCTAGGATACTGATTCGATGGCGATAGTTTGGGACAAAACTTTTTCGTTTGGTCTACAAGTGAGACTCCCTCAAAGGGCATAGAATTTGCCCTTTACTTAAGCCGTATTTGTAAAACTGTGCTCATATAATGCATTCTGCAATGGATTTGGTTGTATAGACATACAGTGACTTACATCGACTATACAGCCCACTCCCACCCTCTCATTTGTCTGTTAACCCCAAACTCCCTGTTGCCCCTGACTAGCTCAGGCCCCTCACCAGCTCTCCATACAGTCTCTGTCTGCAAGTTATTTAGTTCAGCCAGACTTGATCACTCTGATTTATTAATGTTATTGTGCTACTTTATTTCATTTTCTCACCTTGTCTTTTATTGTGCCCACTCGCTTGCTTTCTGATTTTGTCACTGATAGGACATTTTGGTATCCACAACTTGTGGTGATCCTAATTGCTGCCAGTTTGCTCCTCCTGTCAGCTGACTCCATGGCCCCAGCCCATGGGTCCCTGTGAAAGTCCAGATCATTGTCCAGCCATTAGAAGGTGAAGGCAAGGGCAAACATCAGAATCTGATAAACAGAGTGTTTTGTATTAAATCTGTCTTTGGAAGCCGTATTATCAGCTTAGGGTACCGTCACACAGTGCAATTTTGATCGCTACGACGGCACGATTCGTGACGTTCGAGCGATATAGTTACGAGATCGCAATGTCTGACACGCTCCTGCGATCAGGGACCCCGCTGAGAATCGTACGTCGTAGCAGATCGTTTGAAACTTTCTTTCGTCGTCTAGTGTCCCGCTGTGGCGGCATGATTGCATGGTGTAACATATATCGTATACGATGTGCGCATAGTAACCAACGGCTTCTACATCGCACATACGTCATGAAATTATCGCTCCAGCGTCGTAGATTGCAAAGTGTGACAGCAGTCTACGACGCTGGAGCGATATTGTTACGACGCTGGAGCGTCACGGATCGTACCGTCGTAGCGATGAAAATTGCACTGTGTGACGGTACCCTTACACCTGTCTTTGGAAGCCCTATTATCAGCTTCCAGGCTACAACAAACAGTGCACCTGTGACACTAAAGGTACCGTCACACATAACGATATCGTTAATGATATCGTTGCTTTTTGTGACGTAGCAACGATATCGTTAACGAAATCGTTATGTGTGACAGCGACCAACGATCAGGCCCCTGCTGGGAGATCGTTGGTCGCTGAGGAAAGTCCAGAACTTTATTTCGTCGCTGGATCTCCCGCTGACATCGCTGAATCGGCGTGTGTGACGCCGATTCAGCGATGTCTTCACTGGTAACCAGGGTAAATATCGGGTTACTAAGTGCAGGGCCGCGCTTAGTAACCCCATGTTTACCCTGGTTACCATTGTAAATGTAAAAAAAACAAAGCGCGGCCCTGCGCTTAGTAACCCGATGTTTACCCTGGTTACCCGGGGACTTCGGGATCGTTGGTCGCTGGAGAGCTGTCTGTGTGACAGCTCTTCAGCAACCACACAGCGACGCTACAGCGATCGGCAGCGTTGTCTAGATCGCTGCAGCGTCGCTAAATGTGACGGTACCTTTAGGGCCTCATTTATTAATACAGGCATTGTGCATGCAACTTATTGAATTAGGCACATTTTTTAACTGGTATGCTCCTCAATGCTTCTCTGCTAGAAATGTTATTCCAGTCAGGAAATGGAGTAACATTTCTTCTATAGGGCATGTGAAAACGCCATAAATCACAAAACTTTGCAACAGTTGAAGGTTTTTATGCCATAAAACTGTCGAATACACATTCGTAGATCAGGCCCATAATGTGAGCAGGGATTTAAAGAGTTTGATCACTTTATCTTTATTTTAACAAAATAATTTGGGTAAAGGCCCCTTCACATTAAGCGACGCTGCAGCGATACCGACAACGATTCGGATCGCTGCAGCGTCGCTGTTTGGTCGCTGGAGAGCTGTCACACAGACCGCTCTCCAGCGACCAACGATGCCGGTAACCAGGGTAAACATCGGGTAACTAAGCGCAGGGCCGCGCTTAGTAACACCATGTTTACCCTGGATACCATGCTAAAAGTAAAAAAAAACAAACACTAGATACTTACCTACCGCTGTCTGTCCTCCAGCGCTGCGCTCTGCTTCTCTGCTCTCCTCCTGTACTGTCTGTGAGCCGGAAAGCAGAGCGGTGACGTCACCGCTCTGCTTTCCGGCTCACAGCCAGTGCAGGAGGAGAGCAGAGCACAGGCGCTGGAGGACAGACAGCGGTAGGTAAGTATGTAGTGTTTGTTTTTTTTTACTTTTAGCATGGTAACCAGGGTAAACATCGGGTTACTAAGCGCGGCCCTGCGCTTAGTTACCCGATGTTTACCCTGGTTACCAGTGAAGACATCGCTGGATCGGTGTCACACACGCCGATCCAGCGATGTCTCCAGGGAGTCCAGCGACGAAATAAAGTTCTGGACTTTGTTCAGCGACCAACGATCTCCCAGCAGGGGCCTGATCGTTGGTCGCTGTCACACAGAACGATTTCATTAACGATATCGTTGCTTTGTCACAAATAGCAACGATATCGTTAACAATATCGTTATGTGTGAAGGTACCTTTACATACGAATTTCAGGTTTTCTAACTTTGTGAAGCCCTGTCTGCTTGTTAGTGCTGTCGTCCTCATAGAATGCACATTGTTATCAAAATGGCCACTGATGGTGGGACACAAGACTACATATGCTTATCAGTCTCCTCCAATTGAACATCAACATTCCCATGTTCAATCTTCATCAATTGGAGGCCAGTTTCACATGAGCTTTATATGAATCTTTAGCACTATAGGTTCGGGTCATTAGACCTGCTGGGACTAAACTTAAGCAGACCTCTTTGTATATTACTCTATGTAAAGGGTTAGCAGGAGGTGCATTTTTGGTCTTCTAATGATGATTAAAAACTATTTGTATAACTAATTTTGAACATGAAGGTGGTTTCATAGCCATTGTTTTTTTTAATACATGTTTAATATTTGTCATCCAAGGGGTGTTTAAGAGGTTAACTGGTGTTAGGGATGAGGAGCCATTTTGTTTTTGCAGAGCCATTGTACTAGCAGTAACGTGGAAGCCCCTACATTTCCATTAACAAATGACAGATCTGAGTGGAGTACTGCTTTTTTTGTCGATTGAGTTGAAGCTTTTATTGGGAACATTTTACATAACGTTCGGGCTGAGCACTTACTTTGGGGTTTCCATCTAAATCTCCAAGTGATGTGCTTCAGATGAAACCTTTAGGGATCTATTCACTATAATGAGGCAGCAGAGTTACTCTGGACTCCATCTGGCCTCTGTTCAGCATTGTCCTTCTTTTCACAAATACACAAAACTGTGGGCAACAGCACTTTACTGCAATCCTAAAAAGAAGAACATCGCCGGATCACAGGTGCCACATTATAGGGAATCTTCTGCCCGGGGTTCCGTCTGAATCATGCATTTCAGAGAAATTTTGGTGTAAGTGCTCAGTGCAGAGCACAGGATTATTGTGCGCCGAACCTTACTGCAATCTTTGGAAGGTAGCATAAACAAAACAGCAGGTGAAAAATTGGTTTTATTTATTTTTTATGCCATTCCTTGTGTGGTATAAGTGATTAGGTGACTTTATTCTTCGGTGTCGGTGCGATTACAGTGATACCAAATTTATATTGGGTATTTTATGTTTAGCTGCTGTCACGCACTAAGAGACACTTTTTATTGAGAGCTATAATTTTTCCATATTTCAGCCCACAGAGCCATTTTACTGCACTCAAACAAGCAACACTCGCATTCAAATTAGCTCTCACCTCTGCTAAGCAGGCCTACTTAACATCCCTTGTAACTTCCTTATCACACAACCACAAACAGTTGTTCAAAATTTTTAACTCCATGCTCCACCCACCACTGCCCCCTCCGACTTCCCTTATCTCTGCCGAGGACTTTGCCACGCACTTCAAAAATAAGATAGACGAAACAAGGCAAGTCTTTGTTATCCGACCACCATAATCCCCTTTGTATGCCAGACCAATGCCCTAACCCCATAACTTCACTCTCCAAAATCACTGAAGGACAGCTTGCTCATCTTCTCTCCAAATCACACCTCACCACTTGTGCACTAGTTCCTATCCCATCCCACCTCCTCCCCAACCTCACCACTACACTTTTCCCATCCCTAACCCATCTCTTCAACCTATCACTAACTTCTGGTACCTTCCCCTCTGTTTTCAAACATGCCACACCTCTCCTCAAAAAGCCTTCTCTTGACCCAAACGCTATGTCCAGCTATCGCCCCATATCTTTGCTCCCATTTGCTTCCAAGCGTCTTGAGCATCACATCCACGTTGAACTTTCCTTTCACCTGGCATCTAACTCGCTGTTTTTATAATTTTTTTATGCTGTTCACTAAGGGGTTAACTAGTTAACTAGGGATTAAAGGGGTTAACTAGTAGGGCAGTTTCATAGGTTGGGTCGTTCTAGACGCAGCAATACCAAATGCTTTTATTGTTTATATATTTTTTTTATAAAAAATTTTATTTAAGGGTGCAATATATTTAGTTTTTTTATTATTATTTTTGGATTTTTTTAAATATATTTTTTTTAACTTTCTTTAACATTTTTACTTTGTCCCACTATGGGACTTTCATTTTTGGCAGGCTGATTTTTTTGTACAGGATAGGGATGCAGGAGCATCCCTGTGCTATGCAAACTGTCAATGCTGCGCTGACAAAGTTGCTGATCATGCTCTGAGCAACTTTGCTAGCTCTGGTGACCCGGATGTTGTCACAACGACATTGGGTCACCATGGCAACAATCAGGACCCGGCGATGATGTCTTCCCTTTTCCTGCTCCTGAACTTGATCGCAGCATTTAGGGGGTTAAAGTGCCAGGAGCTGTGCGTTCGTACGTGCGTGCACAGCTTGAGCAAAATCGTCGGAAGGTATCCATAAGTCATAGGTCAATAAGGCCTAGGTCACAGGGACGCATGGATATGTCTCAGGTGGGAAAAGGTTTAAATCTTTCCTTGGCGATCAGATGTTCATTTTATGATGCCTCTAGTTTCATAAACCTAAAAACATTTTCCATTGCCATTTAAGTGTGTCAATAAAACAATTTTAGTTTATTTAACATGCCTGTCATTTCAGGTGACTATTTTAATAACCTGTATGTACACAAATAATAACTCTATTTCTGGACCTTAAATAAGTTGCATAGTGCATTTTTCACCAGTCTCCCCCTCTGAAGACTCTGTTGTTGTCTCTGACCTAATAGCTAGTAGCTATGATGTCTTCTACACAACTCACAAAGAAATGAGAGATTCCTGCTCTTCTCTGTCTATGTAGCACATAATCAGATGAAGCAGCATGGAGGGCATGACACAGCAGTGCTAAGCAGAGTAGCTGTGAATCCAGTACTGGGGTGAGAAAAATACTTACTAGAAAGGAGCAGGAAATGTCTGTGTATGTCTGTCCCTCTCTTTTCCTTATTATATTCTATTATATAAACTGATGTTGAAAATCACTGCATGGGCTGGGGAATACTTCCAGAAATCATTGTCTACGAACATAGTTCATTATACATACACTAGCTATTGAACTCGTTCTACACCTGGGTGGCGAGCATTTATATTGGTATTTGTACTCCATCCTGGTATGTGCTACTTCCATCCTGCGCCCTAATCTTGTCATGTGCTGCTACTGTCTTGAGCCCTCTTCCTGTCATGTGCAGCCCTCATCCTGCGCCCCCTTCCTGTCATGTGCAGCCCCCATCCTGCGCCCTCATCCTGTTTTGTGCGCCTCCATCTTGTCATGTGCTACTCTCTTCCTGTGCCCTCATCCTGTCATGTGCTCCTTTCCTGCGCCCCAATCCTGTCATGTGCTCCCATCCTGCACCCCAATCCTGTCATATGGTGCTCCCATCCTGCACCCCCATCCTGTCATGTGGTGCTCCCATCCTGCACCCCCATGCTGTCATGTGGTGCTCCCATCCTGCACCCCCATGCTGTCATGTGCTGCTCCCATCCTGCGCCCCCATTCTGGTATGTGCTGCCCCCATCCTGGTATGTGCTACTCCAGTTCTGCGCCCCCATCCTGTCATGTGATGCTCTCATCCTGTCATGTGCTGCTCCCATCCTGCACCCCCATCTTGTCATGTGCTGCTTCCATCCTGCACCCCAATCCTGTCATGTGCTGCTTCCATCCTGCGCCCCCATTCTGTAGTCTGCAGTAAAAAGTCACCGGCTTGCTGCGCTGACATATTTTCTATATATAGTCAGTAGAAAGTGGCTGGATTGCTCCGCTGACATATTTTATATATAAATTCAGTATAAAAATGGCACCAGAAAGCGCGGACTATGCAAGCACCAATTCCGGCGCCACAACCCTCTTGGGCCACAATCCCCATCCCCGGATCTGTAACTTACAAAATAGTGCCTGAAGAGCGCTATACACATGCGCCATTTCCGAATGAGGATTCATATCCCGGCCTCCGGCCCGAAGAGACCCCGTGACAATACCGGATAGGTAAGTTGTTGTGCCGGAGATCGCGGTATGCGTTCAGTGCTTACACATACCACGATCTCCTGGGCCACAATCCTCATCCCCGGATGCGTAACTCTGTGGGGTCCAGAGTGCGCAGGCGCATCACGCTTGCACAGTCTATAAAGGCTTTGGACAAAGTGATGCTCTGCGGCGGCGGGCGGCTGCTGGTGGTACCGGGGCACGATCTCCAGGCCGTACCACTGCTAGTACTCCTTGATCTCCATGAACTTGTTCCTGTAGGTGGACAGCAGCAGCTCCAGGGGCTCCCGCACGAACAGGAACTTGTAGTAGTGCTGTAGGTGGTGGCGAATCTGCTCGGCAGATTGTTCGGCCAGGAAGAGCAGGTGGCTGCGGTGATCCATCTTGAGGCGGGCATCCACACTGTCCAGGTGGCCGTCCAGCACCTTCAGCACCCACTGTCAGTTGGAGCACGCCACCTTGGGCAAGTAGCAGTACAGTAGCTTGTACTTGTCGCTGACGATTATGTGTCGGAGCAGGGTCCGCTGTGGGCACACACTGCGCGCCACGTTCTGCTGCCCACATGCCGCAGTGTCCGGTTCAGGATCTCCCACAGGATCTGCTGCTCCTCCGGCTCCCGGCTGTGTGTCCACCTAGCCACATCTCCGTGGAAAGGAGGGCTCTTCACCTCGGCCAGGATGCTGCGCTCTACTATCAGCAGCATCCCGCTGGAGGCCACAATCACCCCGAACATCAGCATGGAGGGCAGCAGGGTGCTCTGTCCGCGGAGCCGGGACATGGGGGCGGAGCGGATCCACCTCAGGGTGGGAGGCGACATCAGGAAGCGGAGTCTAAGGCTATTTGCTTGGCATGGCTGCAAGACAGGAATGGAAAGCACTCCAGTCCAATCTATAATATAATGGTAGGAGCTAGGGAACAGGCTGGACTAGTCAGATCTCTCTCTATAGCCCCTGGCTGGCTCTTCAAACTGTTTGCTCTGAAACTCCAGAGTATTTCAGGGCAGAGATAGACATCCCTGTCTGCAATCGTGTATACAGACTCCTATTAATGCTGTCTGTGGTTTGAGCAGCATGAATGGAGTGACAAGTTCTCTTTAAAAATGCTAGAACTGAATTTCAATATTAGCGCCGCCCTGTGGCAACAGCAAACAAAATCTTAACATGGAGATAATAAATACATTGCTGTATAACTCACACAAATGTTTCCATTATCCACCGATAGACCTGTATGTCTCAGTTAAATAATGTATACAGTAAAATGGATAGGAACACACAAAAAAATGAACTAATTAAAGAAAAGTAAATAATAAAACTATGTTTAACCCATTAACTATTGCCAATATGCATTAAAATGGCATCCGTTAACCCCTTTCTGCCATCGGACGGAATAGTATGTCTGATGGCAGAACCCCCACTTTGATGCGGGCTCCAGCGGTGAGCCTGCATTAAAGCCGGAACATGTCAGCTGTTTTGAACAGCTGACATGTGCCCCCAATACTTGCGGGTGGAATCGCGATCCACTGGTGCCTATTAACTAGTTTAATGCTGCTGTCAAACTCTGACAGTGGCATCTAACAAGCGCTTCCAGCCATCCGGACGGAAATACGAGCACCGCTGACCCCCCTCATGTGATCAGGGGTCAGCGGTGCGTCGGCATAACAACCAGAGGTCTCCTGCAGACTTCTATGGTTGTGGATGCCAGATTGCTGTGAGTGCCACCCTGTGGTCGGCGCTCATAGCAATGCTGTAATTCAGCTACATAGGGGCAATCTGAGCATCGCCCCTATGTATCAGAGGCGATCAGGCTATGCCAGCTTCTAACCTCCAATGGAGGCTATTTGAAGCATGGCAAAAGAATTAACCTGATCGCTAAACGGTGTAGTGAGAAAAAAATTCAAAACGTCAGAATTACGTTTTTTGGTCAATTTTTTTATTTTTTTTAGCAAAGTTTGTAATTTTTTTTACCACTTAGATTAAAAGAACCTAGACATGTTTGGTGTCTATGAACTCGTAATGACTTGGAGAATCATAATGTCAGGTCAGCTTTAGCATTTAGTCAACCTAGCCAAAAAGCTAAACAGAAAACAAGTGTGGAATTGCACTTTTTTTGCAATTTCACGACACTTAGAATTTTTTTCAAATTTTCTAATACATGACATGGTAAAATCAATGGTGTCATTCAAAAGTAAAACTTGTCCTGCCAAAATTAAGCCCTCACATGGCCATATTTATGGAAAAATAAAAATGTTATGGCTCTGGGAAGAAGGGGAGATGAAAACGCAAAACAAAAAAAGCTTTGGGGGTTAAGTTAAAGGTACTTATTGCCTTATTGCGGCTTAAAACGGCAGGGGGAATAAGAGTATAGTGCTGCCCAGCAGTGATAATTCCTGCAGGTGTCAGCTATATATCACACCTGACACCCTGCAGCATCGGACCCGGCCGGTTTTGGTACCAGTCGGGGCTGATTACCCGTTAAATATCACTGTCAATCACAACACCCCCCTTTAGTAACCATTGGACCACTGCAATGAGAATCGTGGGTCCCGATGGTTATCATGGTACCCTGAGGTCATGTGATGACACCAGGGTTTGGTGGTCTGTGAGATCCAGCAATAAGCTAAGTCTCACTGGCACAGATCGTGAGACACTGACAATCTCATACGCTGCTGTACATGAGTACAGCAGTGGATGAGACGAGTGTTCAGAATAAAAATGATACATGCCCCAAAGTGTAAAAAAGTAAAAATAAATCATGTTAAAAAGTATTTGTCATAAAGCAAAAATAAACAAAAAAGTTCACATAATTGGTATTGCCATGTCTGGAACAACCCCCTCTATAAAATTGGCACATTATTTGTTCCATTTGGTGAACATGCTCGCAAACGCCAGAAGCCTGACAAACAAGATGGAAGAACTAGAAGCAGAAATATCTACAGGTAACTTTGACATAGTGGGAATAACCGAGACATGGTTAGATGAAAGCTATGACTGGGCAGTTAACTTACAGGGTTACAGTCTGTTTAGAAAGGATCGTAAAAATCGGAGAGGAGGAGGCGTTTGTCTCTATGTAAAGTCTTCTCTAAAGTCCACTTTAAGGGAGGATATTAGCGAAGGAAATGAGGATGTCGAGTACATATGGGTCGAAATTCATGGAGGGAAAAATGGTAACAAAATTCTCATTGGGGTCTGTTACAAACCCCCAAATATAACAGAAACCATGGAAAGTCTACTTCTAAAGCAGATAGATGAAGCTGCAACCCATAATGAGGTCCTGGTTATGGGGGACTTTAACTACCCGGATATTAACTGGGAAACAGAAACCTGTGAAACCCATAAAGGCAACAGGTTTCTGCTAATAACCAAGAAAAATTATCTTTCACAATTGGTGCAGAATCCAACCAGAGGAGCAGCACTTTTAGACCTAATACTATCTAATAGACCTGACAGAATAACAAATCTGCAGGTGGTCGGGCATCTAGGAAATAGCGACCACAATATTGTGCAGTTTCACCTGTCTTTCACTAGGGGGACTTGTCAGGGAGTCACAAAAACACTGAACTTTAGGAAGGCAAAGTTTGACCAGCTTAGAGATGCCCTTAATCTGGTAGACTGGGACAATATCCTCAGAAATAAGAATACAGATAATAAATGGGAAATGTTTAAGAACATCCTAAATAGGCAGTGTAAGCGGTTTATACCTTGTGGGAATAAAAGGACTAGAAATAGGAAAAACCCAATGTGGCTAAACAAAGAAGTAAGACAGGCAATTAACAGTAAAAAGAAAGCATTTGCACTACTAAAGCAGGATGGCACCATTGAAGCTCTAAAAAACTATAGGGAGAAAAATACTTTATCTAAAAAACTAATTAAAGCTGCCAAAAAGGAAACAGAGAAGCACATTGCTAAGGAGAGTAAAACTAATCCCAAACTGTTCTTCAACTATATCAATAGTAAAAGAATAAAAACTGAAAATGTAGGCCCCTTAAAAAAATAGTGAGGAAAGAATGGTTGTAGATGACGAGGAAAAAGCTAACATATTAAACACCTTCTTCTCCACGGTATTCACGGTGGAAAATGAAATGCTAGGTGAAATCCCAAGAAACAATGAAAACCCTATATTAAGGGTCACCAATCTAACCCAAGAAGAGGTGCGAAACCGGCTAAATAAGATTAAAATAGATAAATCTCCGGGTCCGGATGGCATACACCCACGAGTACTAAGAGAACTAAGTAATGTAATAGATAAACCATTATTTCTTATTTTTAGGGACTCTATAGCGACAGGGTCTGTTCCGCAGGATTGGCGCATAGCAAATGTGGTGCCAATATTCAAAAAGGGCTCTAAAAGTGAACCTGGAAATTATAGGCCAGTAAGTCTAACCTCTATTGTTGGTAAAATATTTGAAGGGTTTCTGAGGGATGTTATTCTGGATTATCTCAATGAGAATAACTGTTTAACTCCATATCAGCATGGGTTTATGAGAAATCGCTCCTGTCAAACCAATCTAATCAGTTTTTATGAAGAGGTAAGCTATAGGCTGGACCACGGTGAGTCATTGGACGTGGTATATCTCGATTTTTCCAAAGCGTTTGATACCGTGCCGCACAAGAGGTTGGTACACAAAATGAGAATGCTTGGTCTGGGGGAAAATGTGTGTAAATGGGTTAGTAACTGGCTTAGTGATAGAAAGCAGAGGGTGGTTATAAATGGTATAGTCTCTAACTGGGTCGCTGTGACCAGTGGGGTACCGCAGGGGTCAGTATTGGGACCTGTTCTCTTCAACATATTCATTAATGATCTGGTAGAAGGTTTACCCAGTAAAATATCGATATTTGCAGATGATACAAAACTATGTAAAGCAGTTAATACAAGAGAAGATAGTATTCTGCTACAGATGGATCTGGATAAGTTGGAAACTTGGGCTGAAAGGTGGCAGATGAGGTTTAACAATGATAAATGTAAGGTTATACACATGGGAAGAAGGAATCAATATCACCATTACACACTGAATGGGAAACCACTGGGTAAATCTGACAGGGAGAAGGACTTGGGGATCCTAGTTAATGACAAACTTACCTGGAGCAGCCAGTGCCAGGCAGCAGCTGCCAAGGCAAACAGGATCATGGGGTGCATTAAAAGAGGTCTGGATACACATGATGAGAGCATTATACTGCCTCTGTACAAATCCCTAGTTAGACCGCACATGGAGTACTGTGTCCAGTTTTGGTCACCGGTGTTCAGGAAGGATATAATGGAACTAGAGAGAGTACAAAGGAGGGCAACAAAATTAATAAAGGGGATGGGAGAACTACAATACCCAGATAGATTAGCGAAATTAGGATTATTTAGTCTAGAAAAAAGACGACTGAGGGGCGATCTAATAACCATGTATAAGTATATAAGGGGACAATACAAATATCTCGCTGAGGATCTGTTTATACCAAGGAAGGTGACGGGCACAAGGGGGCATTCTTTGCGTCTGGAGGAGAGAAGGTTTTTCCACCAACATAGAAGAGGATTCTTTACTGTTAGGGCAGTGAGAATCTGGAATTGCTTGCCTGAGGAGGTGGTGATGGCGAACTCAGTCGAGGGGTTCAAGAGAGGCCTGGATGTCTTCCTGGAGCAGAACAATATTGTATCATACAATTAGGTTCTGTAGAAGGACGTAGATCTGGGGATTTATTATGATGGAATATAGGCTGAACTGGATGGACAAATGTCTTTTTTCGGCCTTACTAACTATGTTACTATGTTACTATGTTACTATGAATGCCGTAAAAAATATTTTTAAAAAATGCCAAAAATGTCCCTTTTTTAATCATACTGACTCACAAAAACGTGAATGAAAAGCGATCAAAAAGTCATATCTAAAAAAAAAATATATAGCTGAAAATGCCAAACCATCCAAAAACCAAACCCTAATATGACTCATTCGGCAATAAAATAAAAAAGTTACAGCTCTCAGAATTTGACGATGCAAAAACATATTCATTTTTGTAAAATATTGTTTTTAATCTGTAAAAAGAGCAAAGCACTAAAAAAGCAATATAAATCTGGTATCCCTGTAATCATACCGACCTGAAGAATACATCCGTCTTATCACTTATACCGCATGGTGAACCGCGCAAAAATAAAAATAACAACTATTCTTGTACTGCTGTCCATTTGTTTATTCTACTTCCAAAAAATTGGAATAAGGCTCGGCTCACATTTATACTGCGCCCTCCGCTGAGCACTTATGTCAAGGTTTCCGTGTAAACTCCCTAACACTGCGATTCAGACAAAACCCAAGACGTAACCACTCGCTTATGAGGCAGATGCAGTCACTTTGGACTGATCTGTGTTCCAACAGTGTCCTATTATTTTAGGTGTCTTTTTAGCACACAAATGTGGGCGACCACAAATCTGTGCACTCCTAAAAAGATGGATACAACAGGAACAGGCACAAAACGGAGTACGAAGAGTCTCCATCTGCCTCATGGTCGGTGGTTCCATCGGGGTTTCATCCGAATCGCATTTTTGTGGGAATTACATGGAAACGCTCAGTGTAGAACACAAGAATGCGATCCAGCCGTATAAGGGAAGCGATTGAAAAATATAATGTACCCCAAATGATACATATAAAAACCCTAATTTATCTCACACAAAACCAGCCCCCACTCAGGTTTGTCATCTGTTACTGGAACTTTAGGGGGTTCCCACATTACTGATAGAACAAAGACTCTGGAAAAGCAACATGGCTCCTGCCCCCTCAAATACAATCCAGTGAATTTTGCACTCCCAAATCCAAGTGTTCATCTCCTTCTGAACCCCACTGTGCTTGAACCACAGTAAGCGGCCACACTTGGCAAAAATGTAATGGAGAGAAGGCACATACCAGAAGCACAAGCTATGTATATTACATAGTCATTAAAAATAGAGTGATGTATTTCAAGGGTTTATTTCTGTTAATGTTGATGATTATGGCTTACAGCCAATGAAAACCCAAAAGTTATTATCTCAGTAAATTAGAATACTTTATAACACCAGCTTGAAAAAAATGATTTTAACATCCAAAATGTTGGCCTACTGAAATGTATGTTCAGTAAATGCACTCAATACTTAGTCGGGGCTCCTTTTGCATCAATTCCTGCATCAATGCGGCGTGGCATTGAGGCGATCAGTCTGTGACAATGCTGAGGTGTTATGGAAGCCCAAGTTGCTTTGATAGTAGCCTTCAGCTCATCTGCATTGTTGGGTCTGGTAAAACCAGGTATTGGTATTTTTGGCAGTATGGATGTCATGGCTCTGGACGGGAATTCCTTTCCCCATCCTGGGCTGTATGGAGTTAACTTTGCTGGCCTCCTTTTGGTTTGGGGTGGGCTATATTAACCCGCTCTCCTGTGGGGTTTTGTCAGTGATAGTTTTGTCCTCGCGTGAGCAGCTGACCTTGCGATACCTGTGTATACCGTTTGCTCCCATGTGCTTGTCTAGTGTATGATCCGGCTTGTCCCTCGTTTTGTGCCTGCGCTCTGAATCTGTACCTCTGCTATTTCTCTGGTTCTGGTCTCTGGCTTGCTCTCTGACTGCTCTCCTTGTCTGTGCCCTTAGTTACTGCGTTCTTGTCTGGCTTTTCTGACTTCAGCTTGTATTTGACTATTCTTTAGGCTGTGCCCTTGGATACTGCGTTGCTCTCTGGCTATTGTACCTGGCTTGTCTGACCACTCTCTCTCTCTCCCTTGTACAGAGCTTAGCTCCTTCTCCAGCCACTCCCCCTGTGATCACGTGTCTCAGGTCCTGTTAGTGCAGCTCGCTCTCTGCAGCAGCTGTACACTTCTATTAGTTACTGCTGTCTCCCCATTCACTCCCCCTAGCGTTCATTCCCTGGACCCAATCTGTGTGTCCATCACAACACAAACACCATGTGTCATTACATTATCACTGCCCCAAAAAACTTTTTTTCCCCTTGTGTTAGGGTTGGGTTTTAATTTCTCTCATGTTATTATGGATCCTCCGCATGCTTTCTCAGAGCAGGTCACCAATTTAACCCAGATGATGCAGAAATTGTCTGTGGAGCAGAGGAATCTGGCTCAGTCCCATCAGTAGGTTCAGAAGGAGGTTGCTGATGCCGTTCAGGGTGCTCCTCCCTCTGGGGCTCAGGGTGGGGAAGTTACTGATGTTTCATTATTCTCTCTTGAACCTCCAGTTAAGTTACCCGATACCATCTCTGGGGATAAGAGAAAATTTTGGGCCTTTAAAGAGGGGTGAAAGTTATTGTTTTCTTTGCGACCCTGTTCTTCAGGGGATGAGGGTCAAAGAGTCGGGGTTGTCATCTCTTTATTAAGGGAGGCTCTGCAGGCTTGGGCTTTTTCTCTTTCCCCCACAGCTCCTGAAAGAATGTCTGTGGATCAGTTCTTAGAGGCCCTCGGGCACAACTATGATGAACCTGATCGTGTGTGACTGGCTGAGGATATGGTTATGAGTCTGTCCTAAGGGAAGCACTCGGTCGAGTGGTACTGTTCAGAATTGGAATGATTCGACCCTCAGGGGATTGGGGATTGTTCCGCCGAGGCCTGTCTAAACACTTTAAGGATGCTTTGGCATTACATCCTCCACCGGACACTCTCGAGGAGGCCTGTTGTGAATTCTGTTGTTGAACTTCCTCCTGTGGTCATGAGTGGTACTTCGGCGAGTTCTGTCTATGGGCTCCCTCTGGTGGCTATGAGTGAAGCTGCTGCTTCTGAGGTTCCTTACACAGGTGACATGGGTTGTCCTTTGGTTGGCTGCTCTATTTAACTCCTCTCAGATCGTTACTCCATGCCTGCTGTCAATGTTTTTGCATTGGTTCAGTTCGCTCCTGGATCTCTCTGGTGACCTGCCTTCTCCTGCAGAAGCTAAGTTCCTGATAGTCATTATTTGTTCACTGTTTTCTTGTCCAGCTGGTTTTCATGATATTGTCTTGCTAGCTGGAAGCTCTGGGATGCAGAGTGGTCCCTCCGCACCGTGAGTCGGTGCGGAGGTCTTTTTTGCACACTCTGCGTGGTCTTTTGTAGGTTTTTGTGCTGATCGCAAAGTTACCTTTCCTATCCTCTGTCTATTTAGTAAGTCTGGCCTCCCTTTGCTGAAACCTGTTTCATCTCTGCGTTTGTGACTTTCATCTTTACTCACAGTCAATATATGTGGGGGGCTTCCTTTACCTTTGGGGAGTTTCTCTGAGGCAAGGTAGGCATTATTTTCTATCTCTAGGGCTAGATAGTTCTTAGGCTGTGACGAGGCGCCTAGGTCTGGTCAGGAGCGCTCCACGGCTATTTTTAGTGTGTGTGATAGGATTAGGGCTTGCGGTCAGCAGAGCTCCCACATCCCAGAGCTCGTCCTGTATGAGGTTTAACTATCAGGTCATTCCGGGTGCTCCTAACCACCAGGTCATAACAGAGGCCATGACACAGGCCATCCACATGGACCATAAACTCCGTGCTAAAGGAGTGATGCAACAGGAGACCCCCTTGTATCCTGTCAAGGTTGATTCTTCATAATCTGTGGAACCCATGGAGTTGGGAGCTGTGTCCTTTAAGGAAAAGGAGAGGACATAGGGACAGTTAGGCTTGAGACACCACTAAAAGTTGTGACCATTGACTCCATTCCCCTCATCAAGTGGGGAAACACCCATGTCTCGAAAATATTCTTGTTTAAGGTGGGCTCTGCTCATATGGAACATACTGTACAGACCAAAAGTTTGGACACACCTTTTCATTTAAAGATTTATCTGTACTTTCATGACTATGAAAATTTTACATTCACACTGAAGCCATCAAAACTATGAGTTAACACATGTAGAATTATATACTTAACAAAAAAGTGTGAAACAGCTGAAATTATGTCTTATATTCTAGGTTCTTCAAAGTAGCCACCTTTTGCTTTGATAACTGCTTTGCACACTCTTGGCATTCTCTTGATGAGCTTCAAGAGGTAGTCACTGGGAATAGTCTTCCAACAATCTTGAAGGAGTGCCCAGAGATGCTTAGCACTTGTTGGCCCTTTTACCTTCACTCTGCGGTCCAGCTCACCCCAAACCATCTCAATTGGGTTCAGGTCTGGTGACTGTGGAGGCCAGGTCATCTGGCGTAGCACCCCATCACTCTCCTTCTTGGTCAATAGCCCTTACACAGCCTGGAGGTGTGTTTGGGGTCATTGTCCTGTTGAAAAATAAATGATGGTCCAACTAAACGCAAACCGGATGGAATAGCATGTAGCATGCCGCTGCAAGATGCCATGGTAGCCATAATGGTTCACTATTCCTTCAATTTTGAATAAATCCCCAACAGTGTCACCAGCAAAGCACCCCACACCATCACACCTCCATGCCTCACGGTGGGAGGCAGGCATGTAGAGTCCATCCGTTCACCTTTTCTGCATCACACAAAGACACGGTGGTTGGAACCAAAGATCTCAAATTTGGACTCATCAGACCAAAGCACAGATTTCCACTGGTCTAATGTCAATTCCTTGTGCTCTTTAGCCCAAACAAGTCTCTTCTACTTGTTGCCTGTCCTTAGCAGTGGTTTCCTAGCAGCTATTTTACCATGAAGGCCTGCTGCACAAAGTCTCCTCTTAACAGTTGTTATAGAGATGTGTCTGCTGCTAGAACTCTGTGTGACATTGACCTGGTCTCTATTCTCAGCTGCTGTTAACCTGCGATTTCTGAGGCTGGTGACTCGGATAATCCTCAGAAGCAGAGGTGACTCTTGGTCTTCCTTTCCTAGGGCGGTCCTCATGTGAGCCAGTTTCTTTGTATCGCTTGATGGTTTTTGCCACTGCACTTGGGGACACTTTCAAACTTTGCCCAATTTTTCAGACTGACTGACCTTCATTTCTTAAAGTTATGATGGCCACTCGTTTTTCTTTACGTAGCTGCTTTTTTCTTGTCATAATACAAATTCTAACAGTCTATTCAGTAGGACTATCAGCTGTGTATCCACCAGACTTCTGCACAACTGGGACAACTGATGGTCCCAACCCCATTTATAAGGCAAGAAATCCCACTTATTAAACCTGACAGGTCGCATCTGTGAAGTGAAAACCATTCCCGGTGACTACCTCTTGAAGCTCATCAAGATAATGCCAAGAGTGTGCAAAGCAGTCATCAAAGCAAATGGTGGCTACTTTGAAGAACCTAGAGTATAAGACATAATTTCAGTTGTTTCACACTTTTTTGTTAAGTATATAATTCCACATGTGTTAATTCATAGTTTTGATGCCTTCAGTGTGAATGTACAATTTTCATAGTCATGAAAATACAGATAAATCTTTAAATGAGAAGGTGTGTCCAAACTTTAGGTCTGTACTGTATTACTTGCTTTGGACAAATTATCTGTGGGGTTGGTACTGGGTTTTCCCTGGTTACGTCATATTCCTCTAATCAGTTGGAAGACCAGAGAAATTGTCCATTGGGGATCCAATTGTGTTAAACAATGTTGTAATTCTGTGTCTGTTTTGTCTGTCGGTCCGGAGGGTATTTCCGAGTACCTAAAGCATTTCGAAGACGTTCTCAGAAAGCAAGGCTGAGATTTTACCACACATCATCTTTTTGATTGATTCCGGGTGCTAAATTGCCCAAGGCAGGGTTTAACCTTTCAGGCCCTGAACGGGTTGCCATGAAGGAGTATATTGCTGAGAGCCTCCATTAGGGGCATATTCTTACTTCTGTTTCTCCTGTGGCAGCCACGTTTTTCTTTGTTAAAAAGAACGATGGTGGTTTGCGCCCTTGCCTTGAGTTTCGGGAACTTAATAAGATCACTGTGAGAAACACGTACCCACTCCTTCTTATTCCCAATTTGTGTAACCAGTTGCCCGGGTCTAAATGGTTTTCTAGATAAGATTTACGAGGAGCCTATAACTTGTTTAGGGTACGAGAGAGAGAAGAGTGGAAAACGGCTCACGTCCAAGGGTCTTTTTGAAAATCTGGTTATGCCTTTTGGACTGACAAATGCTCCAGCTGTGTTGACTTTGGACTTGATAGAACACAGTGGACTTACACTAGCAGATGACATGGCTCCCGAAACCATCATTGATTGTGGATACTTCACACTAGACCTTGGAAATCAAGGTCCCAGAGTCTGGAGGAAGAGATGAGAGACAGACAATCCAAGCTGCTATGAGTCCAAAATATTCACTTCACCCATAGATGAATTCCTTGAGGGGTCTAATTTCCAAAATGGGGTCACTGGTGGGGGGGTTTCTGCTGTTTTAACATGTTAGGGGCTCTTCAAATGTGACATGGCATTCACAATTTGTCCCAGGCAAATTACGCTCTTTCCTTTCCTAGCCCTACCATGTACCCAAGCAGAAGTTTTTCATCGCATATGGGGTATAGTCGCGTTCAGGACTAATTGCACAGCAAATTATGGGGTCCGTTTTCTCCTCCATTGTGAATATTACAAATTTAGGGCAAAAACATTTTCTGGAAACAAATGAAAATTTTCAATATGATGACTGTTGTGATGAAGTAATTCAGTACCACAATGGACATAGAAGTCAGAGCACATACAGTGATCTGACAATAACCCAAAAACATAGAACGAGCTCTGAGACGTGGGAACTCTGCTGACCGCAATCCCTAATCCTCTCCAACCACACTAGAGGCAGCCGTGGATTGCGCCTAACGCTCCCTATGCAACTCGGCACAGCCTGAGAAACTAGCTAGCCTGAAGATAGAAAATAAGCCTACCTTGCCTCAGAGAAATACCCCAAAGGAAAAGGCAGCCCCCACATATAATGACTGTGAGTTAAGATGAAAAGACAAACGTAGAGATGAAATAGATTTAGCAAAGTGAGGCCCGACTTACTAAACAGAGCGAGGATAGGAAAGGTAACTTTGCGGTCAACACAAAACCCTACAAACAACCACGCAAAGGGGGCAAAAAGACCCTCCGTACCGAACTAACGGCACGGAGGTACACCCTCTGCGTCCCAGAGCTTCCAGCAAGCAAGAAAAAACAAATAGACAAGCTGGACAGAAAAAAACAGCAAACAAAATAGCAAAGCGGAACTTAGCTATGCAGAGCAGCAGGCCACAGGAACGATCAAGGAGGAAACAGGTCCAATACTAGAACATTGACTGGAGGCCAGGATCAAAGCACTAGGTGGAGTTAAATAGAGCAGCACCTAACGACTTCACCACATCACCTGAGGAAGGAAACTCAGAAGCCGCAGTACCACTCTCCTCCACTAACGGAAGCTCACAGAGAGAATCAGCCGAAGTACCACTTGTGACCACAGGAGGGAGCTCTGCCACAGAATTCACAACAGATGACCTAATGTTATATAATTCTGTCAAGTACCTGTGGGTTAAAAGTGCTCACTATACCCCTGGATAAAATCTAAGAGGGATGTAGTTTCCAAAATGGTTTAACTTGGGTTTTTTTTTCACCATGCCATCAATGCCATCAAAGTCTGTATTCCAAAATGTCACTCCTCCCTTTCTGAGCCCAGATGTGCACCTAAACAGTAGTTTTCCTCCAAATATGAGATATCGGCATACTCAGGAGAAAGTGCACAACAATTTTGGGATCCATTGTCTCCTGTTACCCTTGTTAAATTAAAAAAATTGGGTCAAAAAGTACATTTTTGTGGGTAAAATGTATTATTTTATTTTCATAGTTCTACTTAATAAACTTTTGCATGTGGGGGTTAAAGGTGCTCACCGCACATCTAAATACATTCCATAAATGGTCTAGTTTCCAAAATGTCACTTGTGGGGGGTTTCCACTGTTTAGGCACATCAGGGGCTGTCCAAATGCAACATTGCATCTCTTTTGATTCCAGCCATTTTTGTATTCAAACAGTGCTACTTCCCTTCATTTTTTCCTTCCACATTGCTTTTAGTTCCTGTGAACCTTCGTAAGGGTTAATAAACTTCAAGACTATGATTTTGAGTACTTTGAAGGATGCAGTTTTCAGAATGGTGTCATTTTGGGGTATTTTCTGTCATATAGGCTCCCAAAAGTCACTTTAAATGTGATATGGTCTCTTAAATAATGGTTTTGTAAATTTTGTTGTTAAAATTAGAAATTGCTGATCAACTTTTAACCCTTCTAATTTCCCTATAAAAAAAAGTTGCAGATGTAAAGTAGATATGTGGGAAATATTATATAATAACTATTTTGTCATAATTGTCTGATTTAAGCGCATACGAATTTAAAACATGAAAATTTTAACATTTTTGAAATTTTCACAAATAAAAGCAAGTCATATCAAACAAACATTACAAGTATTATAAAGTACAATATGTCACGAGAAAACAGTCCCAGAATTAGTGGTATCCGTTAATGTCAAAATTGGCTATGTCAGTAAGGGGTTAACTCAATATATAAAGTTATCTACACACATGCACTTTTACTCAGATATTTAATTTGTTTTACAACTTCTCGTAAAATCTACATCTATTGCATACTTAGTAAAAAGATCCACTGAAACATAATAACTTATTAACAAAACTGGTCCTATTACATCGTAAAAGACCAGAAAGTAATAGAAATGGACACTCCAAATAACATAAATCCTATAGGAAACATGGAGTTCGAGTCCACAATATGTAAAGCAGATACGTTTTCTTTGAGTACAAAAGCAGAAAAAATGACAAAAGCAATATCAACAATGTAAACAGGGTTAGGGAGCGCTATGCCTAAGCAGATAACAATGGTATCCTAAATCACAGAGATGTAAAGTGCTATTAGTGCCTATAATACGCAGTATAATTATCCAAAGATACCACTAGAAAATAATTAATTCAGTCCTGAGTTCTGATACCAAACATGCTGCCAGCAGGGAAAACCAGCTTCTTGCAGTATGGAGGCATGTAAAAAGTAAATAAAAAACACAGGCACAATCATATGTAGAGAAAGATACAAGTGCCGGCCAGCTTACCCATAATGTTGCCTGTGTGATGTATGGTGCGGCGCAGCCCCGACGTCCGTTTCGTGTGGGCTTCCTCTGGGTGCAGGACATTAAGGTCAAAATTGACTCGGTTAGTAAGGGGTTAACTCAATATATAAAGTTATCTACACATACTACACACTTGCACTTTTATTCAGATATTTAATTTGTTTTACAACTTCTTGTAAAATCTACATCTATTGCATACTTGCCAATATTCCAACAGCCAAAACTGTTGTCCTTCTCCCAGGAATGTCTGAAAATGTACACAAATCACACAGGAATTACTATTTTTCGGTGGGGCATACATAAACCCTTCGCCCTTTGTGTAGAGGGTAGCTCAGAATCTAGAGCCCTGTCTTCAATGAAGTAGCGGTGCGTACGTTCCATTCGTGGGTCTGATAGAAATAGCCGAGCGCTGTACATAGGCAATGAATGGTAGGGAGGTCGAGTATGAACACCTCTGCTCTATTCTGCAGGTCCCTTGGGATTGATGTCCGAGCATCATCTATTGTCCATGATGGATCCAGTGTTATCTGGCCTTATTTTTACAACAGAGGTAGTAACCGCCTTTTATGATAATTCTTCCTGTGATGATAATGAGACTACTGCGGAGGAGTGATCTTTCCATATTAGACACTTAATATGCAACTGTAAAACTGCAGAATCAGGATTTCAAGATCATTTAAATATAAAGTCATGAAAGATTAGATGAAACACAACCAACATTTTCAAAAAATAGTAAGCTGCTATTTTCCCTTTAAGCGTGGCGTCATTCAATTAGGTCATGTTTATTCCTACCCAGGGAGGAACTGTTGATTGGCATGTACCCAATAAAATTACATTTTCTCAGTCATTAGTTAAAGTTCCGCTAAGATGAATAGAGTGTTTTCCATCTGCTCTATTTCTTTACACAACGCGTTTAGTAATTACACAGACCTCGCTGTTTTGGGCTAAAAATTAGCTTTTGATGTTGTTGTTGTCAGCTGTCCAGACCACAGTGTATTTTCCTGCTCAGATGTTATTCTTACAAAACGTAAATGGAGGAGTGCAAGTTTAAACTGCCTCTATTTCTCTTGTTTATAGAGTAACATTATATCGGTAGCAAGTTGTGCCCGCAGTGGTTTACAAAGGTACTGATTTTGGTTACGCGAAGGTGCCACTTTATACATGGTGAGACCAATTCATTTGATATTAAGGGGGTGGTCTGGAATCCAAATTAATTTTCCTCCTAAATCCCTATCTATTTAATGCCACAATCTAAACAATTTTCTAATGTACGCATATTAAAAAATCCCTAACTTTCCCTATCTACACTATCTAACTATTTAACGGTACATGCTTAGTCATCATCCGGAGGCAGAGGCTGGGTTCACTGCTGCAGCCTCAGCCCCCTCCATGAAAAGAAGCTTCATCAGTGCACTTGTTTCAGGGAATGGGCTAGTCCCAAATGTGCACAATGACAGCGCACTTTCTTGATGGCTCAGATCAGCAGTAATGAACCAGCAACAGAGCAAAGTGTACTGTTAGAGCGCAGTGTCAGAATACCCGTTGTGCAGAGACTGGTGGCCCCCGCAAGTGATGTCACAGCGAAGCATCATCAAAAGGGGAGTTGGAAAAAAAAAAAGAATAGCAGTTCGTGTAGTTAGGGAAGGATAGAGAATTTTAAATTCAAGTATATTAGAAAATAGTGTAGATTATAGCACTAAATAGATAAGGATTCGGATGAAAATTAATTTCAATTTCAGACCACCCCTTTTAAGAAAAAGCCATGTAAGATTTTGGGATAAGTAAAATGCAGTTAAGATAAAGTTCTTGGTACAAGTAAGTTATTTTTGACTATGAAAAATATGTACAATTAAAGGCGTCCTGCCATTAAAAATAAAAATACAGAAAAGCTTATAATGCTTTAAAATAAGAAAATAAACCATATCTACCTAACTGATTCTCCATCAGTCTAGTTCTCATGCTTTCCAGTACTTTGGCAGTCTCCACACTTCCTTGAAGGGGATCATGCACCACCTAGACATGTGACCACTGCAGCCAATCACTAGCTCTAACTGGTCACTTCAGCTAGAAACTGGAAAGTGTCAGAATAAGGCCGGCGTCACACTAGGTGTACGAAAATACGGTCCCCATTACCCCATATCCCACCGCTACACGGGAGTGGGAAGAGAGTGGCCAAGTGCCAGAACAGGCACATCTTGCAGATGCGCCTTTTCTGGGGTGGCTGGGGCAGATGTTTTTAGCCAGGGGGGGGCCAATAACCATGGACCCTCTCCAGGCTATTAATATCTGCCCTCAGACACTGGCTTTACTACTCTGGCAGAGAAAATTGTGCGGGAGCCCACGCCAATTTTTTCCGCTATTTAACCCTTTAATTTAATAGCTAGAGACACCAAATTTGACACAAAGACACTTCTTACATTAGTAAAGAGGAATATGTAATAAAAGAAGGGATATGAGATGGTTTACTGTATGTAAACCATGTCTCATATCCTGTCGGGTTTGTGAAGGAGATAGGAAAAGCCGGCAATTGAATTAACGGCTTTTCTGCTATGTAGCGCTGAATTAAATATAAATATATATATATGTCTCACTGATATATATATATATATATATATATATATATATATATACCTATTCTATGTGTACACATTTATTCTACCTATTCTATTCTGTCAGTGTGATTTTACTGTACACCGCACTGAATTACCGGCTTTTCTATATAACACCGCTGCGTATTTCTCGCAAGTCACACTGCTGGTCCATGTGTAATCTGTAATTTTTTCGCCCCCATAGACTTTCATTGTCGGATTTTTTGCGCAATACGGTGACAAACGCAGCATGGTGCGATTTTCTACGGCCGTACAAAACCGTATAATACGGATCCGTAAAATACGGCAGATAGGAGGTGGGCCATAGAGAATCATTGTACCGTAAGCAATCCGTATTTTCTGCACCTCTCATACGTCTGTAAAACTCGCTAGTGTCATGCCGGCCTAAGAGTCAGAAAGGATAAGTAAGATGCACGTAACATTTGTTTTCATAACATGTAAAATGTTTTTGGGACTGGACAACTGCAATATAAAGAGGACTTCATCTGAGTTTATGGTAGCTCAATCCTGAAATATGCAGATAACTCAGGACCAGGGGAATGTGAGTGCTAAATGTTATTTTTAGAAGGTATTCGCCCAGCTGTAAAGGAAGCCAAGTTGTGATGCTTAAAAAGGTTTAGTAATAACAATGGAACAAAATATTCATAGGGCAACATAACACCCGTGTGGAATAACCAGTACTTGGAAATCTAGTAACGAATGACTTGGTACGTTGTAACTTAACAGAATACAAATATTGATTTTTGTATTATTTGTAGAATGCATTATTCACTACCTGGATAATATGTAGTTCCTATTGGACTAATGATTAATCTCTTAATAATTGAAGAAGTTAACTAGTAAAACCTTAGGGCCCATTTAGATGTACCGATGCTCAGGGGACAGGCCAGCAAACACTAGATGAATGAAAAAAACGCTTATTTGCCAGGAGCGTTGATTTTAACCAGTCTTAAAACTCATTATCGGCAGCACCATGTCCTGGGTAAACAAGAAGAACAATGTCCCATCAGGTATGAAGTGGCCTCCACTCCATTCTTTTTAATAGTGCTGTCAGAGAAAGCTGAGTACAGTGTTCGGTTTCTCCGGTACTCACACATACTGTGAATGGAACCGAGGTCGAACATATGCACCATGACCCCATTCTCAGGGTCTTGGGATTGCTTGGGGACCCAGCAGTCAGACTTCCAGCCATCAGCAAGTTATCTCCTATTTTGTAGAAAGGGGATAACTTGAGTGATTGGGAATAACCCTTTAAAATGATTATTTAGTGCTAAAATTAGGCCATTGTCACAGACCTTCTACATACATAGGTCAGTCTTGTGTGGCTATAGGTTGTCCACATTTTAGGGTTAGTAGAGGAGGACAATATCACATCGACCAGGCTGCGCTGTGGTAAAATGTTGTGTTTCAAAATGGTTTTCTATTGTCCCAAGGTGTTTTGATGCAGAACCCATGCCTTTCTCAAGGTATAAACCCAAGTAACAGTTCTTTACATTTTCGCGTTGCAATAATATGATGTCCAGATCAGAAGACCTGTTCCGCGTACTAAGAGGAACATACTGACTCACGTATGTATCAGCATGTTGATTAGACTGTAGTAATGAGGAACAAAACTCCAATGTGCCTCTACTTTTAGAGCATCCAGAGTTCTGACATCATAATGAAGTGTTGGAAATTGGCACAATCAAAGCTGCCACTATGCAGCAATGGCAATATATATATCGCAAGACATAGCTGATATGATTGGTGGGAATAGTTTAAAGAAATAGGTCTTAAAAGGTGTTAGAATGATTAGGGGAAGATTTTTTATCAAGATCAGGTGGTATAATACATGAAGGGTTAAGGAGGCGTAATAAAATCCTGGCAGGTTTTGGCTGGCATAATGTGTCTGTTGATTTAAAAGATGTTCAAGCCAGTTCACACAATAAATGAGCCACACATGTTTGCATTGCTGTGAGACCAAGGCAGCAATCGGACAGATGGCTCAGCTTAGCCGGGAAAAGCCTTCAAATCCAAATCACATTTACAAAGCAGCTCAGAGGGGGCTCAGAGTACATGAGTTCCTCTCCGCTGCCCTCCAGATGGCTGCACAGGGCAGGATGTGAGGTGGCAGGCGGCAAACAAAAGGCCAATGATACACAACTTTGAAGACCAAAAATATTTAAATACTATTTACATTTTTTAGGATGCCCCAGGGACCTTTCACTTACAAAGGAAAAAGGCCACCGATCTGTAACTCCAGTTTTGGGGGCACAGTATCTTCAATGGAAATTACAGTACTCCATTGAGAAGTACATATACAGTTATATGAAAAAGTCTGGGCACCCCTATTAATCTTAAGCTTAATGTTTTATAAAAATTGTTTTTTTTGCAACAGCTATTTCAGTTTCATATATCTAATAACTGTTGGACACAGTAATGTTTCTGCCTTGAAATGATGTTTATTGTACTAACAGAAAATGTGCAATCTGCATTCAAACAAAATTTGACAGGTGCATAAGTATGGTTACCCTTATCATTTTCTTGTTTTAAATACTACTACCTATTTTTTACTGACTTACTAAAGCACTTTTTTTGGTTTTCTAACCTCATTGAGCTTTGATCTTCATAGCCAGGTGTATGCAATCATGAGAAAAGCTACTTAAAGTGGCCACTTGCAAGTTGTTCTCCTGTTTGAATCTCCTCTGAAGAGTTGCATCATGGGCTCCTCAAAATGATCTGAAAACAAAGATTATTCAACATAGTTGTTCATTGGAAGGATGCAAAAAGCTGTCTCAGAGATTTAACCTGTCAATTTCCACTGTGAGGAACAAAGTAAGGAAATGGAAGAACACAGGTACAGTTCTTAATAAGGCCAGAAGTGGCAGGCCAAGAAAAACATCAGAAAGGCAGAGAAGACGAATGGTGAGATCAGTCAAGGACAATCCTCAGACCACCTCCAGAGAGCTGCAGCATCAACTTGCTGCAGATGGTGTCACTGTGCATCGGTCAACTATACAACGCACTTTGCACAAGGAGAAACTGTATGGGAGAGTGATACGAAAAAAGCCGTTTCTGCAAGCACACCACAAACAGAGTCGGCTGAGGTATGCAAAAGCACATTTGGAGAAGCCAATTTCTTTTTGGAAGAAGGTCCTGTGGACTGATGAGACCAAGATTGAGTTGTTTGGTCATACAAAAAGGCGATATGCATGGTGGCCAAAAAACACAACATTCGAAGAAAAACACTTGCTACCCACAGTAAAATTTGGTGGAGGTTCCATCATGCTTTGGGGCTGTGTGGCCAATGCCGGCACCGGGAATCTTGTTAAAGTTGAGGGACGCATGGATTTCTCTCAGTATCAGCAGATTCTTGACAATAATGTTCATGAATCAGTGACAAAGTTGAAGTTACGCAGGGGATGGATCTTTCAGCAAGACAATGATCCAAAACACCGCTCCAAATCTACTCAGGCATTCATGCAGAGGAACAATTACACTGTTCTGGGATTGCCATCCCAGTCCCCAGACCTGAATATCATTGAGCATCTGTGGGATCATTTGAAGAGGGCTGTACATGCTCGGCGACCATCAAATTTAACTGAACTGGAATTGTTTTGTAAAGAGGAATGGTCAAAACTACCTTCATCCAGGATCCAGGAACTCATTAAAAGCTACAGGAAGCGACTAGAGGCTGTTATTTTTGCAAAAGGAGGATCTACTAAATATTAATGTCACTTTTCTGGTGGGGTGCCCATACTTATGCACCTGTCAAATTTAGTTTTTATGCAGATTGCACATTTTCTGTTAGTACAATAAACCTCATTTCAAGGCAGAAACATTACTGTGTCCAACAGTTATTAGATATATGAAACTGAAATAGCTGTTGAAAAAAAAAACAATTTTTATAAAACATTAAGCTTAAGATTAATAGGGGTGCCCAAACTTTTTCATATAACTGTATAGTATGCTCTGCTCTGCTTTGGAAAGGCTTGAACGAGAGACCTGAAATGTAGCACATATTGGTGAATAAAAAGATCCATTTTCTGTTTCACTATTTTGTTTTATTTTTTTATTTTTGATGGGGTCCTGCTGAGCCCATGACCCTTGGAGGAGTTTTTGTGCAATTTGTCGTACTGTTATTTTATTGTACTGTGTAAAAAGCTTTGGGTACAAATGTTGTTTCTGTATATGTTTGCATCCTGCTATCGTGCAATTTTCAGGTACAACGTTTTCAAGGGCTTTTATCCTAATGTAACTTCTATCATCATCTATACATTGATGTTACAGCATTCTTATATTTGTATACCACATTTTTTGCTTTATAAGACACACCTGATTATAAGACACACACCCAAATTTGGTGAAGAAAAATAGAAAATAATATTTTTTTATGTTAAATGGGGGTCTGTTTTATAATGCCAGTGCCCATCTTACAAATCATATATATGTCCCTCATCCTGGTATCTATATAACCCCCATCCTGGCACATGGCCCCCTTGTGCTGGCACATTGCCCCCCTGTTCTGGTGGCACATTACCCCCCTGTGTTGCTGGTACACTGCCCCTTGTGCTGGCACATTGCCACATTGCCCCCTCTGGCACATGGCCCCCTTGTGCTGGTACATTACCCCCCTGTGCTGGTACATTGCCCCCCTGTGCTGCTGGTACATTGGCACAGTGCCCCCTTGTACTGGCACACAGCCCCCATCCCATCCTGGATATGGCCCCTCCGGTCACTAAATGCCCCCCTGCTGGCACGCACAGGGCCGGCGTCAGCACCCAGCGTACTCGTGCAAGTGCCAGGGCCCTGAGCAGGTGGAGGGCCCACTCGCTGTCAGAGACACCTGCGCACTATGGGGGCCTGGTGTCTGTGCTAGTGCAGACACCTGAGAGTGGGCCCCTCCGCTTGATCAGGGTCCCAGCACTAGTGATGCTTACCTCTTCCAGCTCCACCGCTGCGGCGTTTGATGACTGTGACGTTCAGGTCAGAGGAAACGATGACATCATGTCTGTGCGCCCTCTGCCTGAGCAGTCGCAGTTCAGAGAGATGGAAGATGACGACACTGAGGAGTCTGGAGCAGAGCAGCAGCCAGCGATGAGAGGTGAGTATTTAATTTTTTTATGTTTGGAGCATTATATATGGGGTTAATCATATACTGTCTGGAGCATTATGTGAGGCTTATTATACTATATGGACCATTATTTGTGGCTCATTATACTGTATGGAGCAATATATGGGGCTCATTATACTCTATGGGGCCCATCCTATACTGTATGGAGCATTATATGGGGCCCATCATATACTGGAGCATTATATGGAGCCCATCATATACTGTATGGAACATTATATGGGACCCATTATATATGGAGCAATATATGGGGCCCATTATACAGTTTTGGAGTAATATATGGGGCTCATTATACTGTATGGAGCATTATATGGGGCTCATTATTCTGAAAGGAGCAATATATGGTGCCCATAATACTGTACGGAGCATTATATGTGGCTCATTATACTGTATGAGCAATATATGGGGCCCATTATACAGTTTCGGAGTAATATATGGGGCTCATTATACTGTATGGAGCAATATATGGGGCCTATTACAGTCATATGAAAAAGTTTGGGCACCCCTATTAATCTTAATCCCTTTACCCCCAAGGGTGGTTTGCACGTTAATGACCGGGCCAATTTTTACAATTCTGACCACTGTCCCTTTATGAGGTTATAACTCTGGAACGCTTCAATGGATCCTGGTGATTCTGACATTATTTTCTCGTGACATATTGTACTTCATACAAAAAAACCCTGTTTGGGAGAGAAGAACAGACAAATCGCGGCGCCCTAAGTGCGTAAACACAATATCATAGTCTTTAAAGGGTGCACAATTTTATGCACTCACCTGATAAAAGACTAAAATGGCTTTAGATCGTGTATCCTCCAAATTCCCTCTGAGATATTTTTCAATATACAGGGCTTGCAGCTTGCCTCGGGTGGATCCAAGTGAGAGAGCCAGAGTAAGGCTCACACAGGATGAGTAGTTCAAGAAAAGCACAAAAGGTGTTATTATTGAGCTCCTTTATTAATTGTGCTGCTTCCTCCTCTGTCCCCTTCCATATGATTATAATCCTGGGGGATTACCTTTACATCACAAATTAATAAAGAAAAAATGGTATTTCTTGATTTAGAGATCAGCCATAGTGGTAAAAAAATCATCACGAAATCCCACTTCAAAAAAGTGGATTCAAATGGCTTTTTAGATTTCAATAGTGCACATTACAAGAAGTGGAAGGTTAATATACCCCACAGCCAATTTTATCGCATCAGAAAGAATTGTACGAGAGAATCTGATTATGTAGCTCAGTCTAAAATTTTAAAAAGAAAATTTAAAGAAAAAAGATACCCGAAAAATTTGATAAATGGTGCATATAGGGACAACAAAATAAAAACACAGGAGGAATGTTTAAAAGGAAAAACCAGGAAGGGGGACACTTTGACTACTGGTAAGGAAAAAAGTGATGATCGCTGGAAATTGAATTTTGTGACAACATTCAATAGGGGCAATAAAATCATAAGAACTGTGCTTTCTAAATATTGGTACATCTTGAAGCGTGACCCTGTCTTGGGAAAACATCTCCCTGATAAACCAGGGATTACATATAGAAGGGGGAAAACTTTGAAAAATTTGGTGGCCCCCAGTAAATTAAAAAAACAGTTGGATCCAAAAAGAAAAAACATTTATAAAAATAAGGATCAAACTTTATGTGGAGTTCTTCAAGGCACCGGAGTTTTTAAATGTAACTCCAAAAAATGTTGTACCTGTGGGATCCTAGATCATGGGGCTAAAACTATTAAATGCAATAATACTGGTGATGTCTTTGAAATCTCACAAAGACTCACCTGTAGTAGTGATCATGTTGTATATGTCATCACATGCAGTTGTGGTTTGCAGTATGTGGGACGCACTGTACAGACACTGCGGTCCCGCATTAATGGCCACAGAAATAGAGCAAAAAATGGCTTTTTAAAACATAGTCTCTCAAGGCATCTACTACTTAAACATAATAAAATTTTTAACATAAAAGTAACTCCAGTGGAGCAGATACCCTCTGGAGTTGCAAACAGGAATGCTGTTTTAAACAGGAAAGAAACGTTTTGGATATATCGTTTGGGAACATTATTTCCAAATGGATTGAATGATATCATAGAGAGAGTTTAAAGGATTTTTTTTTTTTTTTTCTTGTGGTTTTTTTTTTTTTATTATTTTCTTCTTGTGTTTTTTTTTTTTTTTTCCTTTGATATTTTTTTTTATTTATTTATTTTATTTTATTTTTCTTTTTTCTCTCTTTCTTGCATCAATGTTAACAAGGCTGTATCAATCAGTGGGTGTTTTCCTGAATTTGGTCCACACCCCAAATCAAGTTTCTGAGACTGGGATAAAAGGTGTGATACTATATATAAGTGTAATTGAATTTTATACTAGTAGGATTTGTACTGTGTTTTTATGATACCTGAAGAAGGATATATACTGTATCCGAAACGCGTTGTATCTCTTCTATTTTAAGTTATGAAATAAAAAAATATGAAATATCATCTTTGAATGTGAGTCCTGGGAAGCGCTGCCATTCATGGGTTGGATGTGCTTTTCTTGAACAACATATTGTACTTCATGACAATGGTAAAAATTCTTTGATAGTACCTGCGTTTATTTGTGAAAAAAACGGAAATTTAACGAAAATTATGAAAATTTTGCAATTTTCCAACTTTGAATTTTTATGCAATTAAATCACAGAGATATGTCACACAAAATACTTAATAAGTAACATTTCCCACATGTGCTGATGTAAAGTAGACAATTTTGGAACCAAAATTTTTTTTTGTTAGGGAGTTATAAGGGTTAAAAGTTGACCAGCAATTTCTCATTTCTACAACACCATTTTATTTTAGGGACCACATCTCATTTGAAGTCATTTTGAGGGGTCTATATGATAGAAAATACCCAAGTGTGACACCATTCTAAAAACTACACCCCTCAAGGTGCTCAAAACCATATTCAAGAAGTTTATTAACCCTTCTGGTGCTTCACAGGAATTTTTTGAATGTTTAAATAAAAATGAACATTTAACTTTTTTTCACAAAAAATTTAATTCAGCTCCAATTTGTTTTATTTTACCAAGGGTAACAGGAGAAAATGGACCCCAAACATTGTTGTACAATTTGTCCTGAGTATGCCAATACCCCACATGTGGGGGTAAACCACTGTTTGGGCGCATGGCAGAGCTCGGAAGCGAAGGACTGACTTTTCAATGCAAAATTGACTGGAATTGAGATGGGACGCCATGTTTCGTTTGGAGAGCCCCTGATGTGGCTAAACATTGAAACCCCCCACAAGTGACACCATTTTGGAACGTAGACCCCCTATGGAACTTATCTAGAGGTGTGGTGAGCACTTTGACCCACCAAGTGCTTCACAGAAGTTTATAATGTAGAACCGTAAAAATAAAAAATCATATTTTTTCACAAAAATTATTTTTCGCCCTCAATTTTTTATTTTCCCAAGGGTAAGAGAAGAAATTGGACCCCAAAAGTTGTTGTACAATTTGTCCTGAGTACGCTGATACCCCATATGTGGGGGTAAACCACTGTTTGGGCGGATGGGAGAGCTCGGAAGGGAAGGAGCGCCGTTTGACTTTTCAAAGCAAAATTGACAGGAATTGAGATAGAACGCCATGTTGCGTTTGAAGAGCCACTGATGTGCCTAAACATTGAAACCCCCCACAAATGACACCATTTTGGAAAGTAGACCCCCTAAGGAACTTATCTAGAGGTGTGGTGAGCACTTTGACCCACCAAGTGCTTCACAGAAGTTTATAATGGAGAGCCGTAAAAATAAAACAAAATTTTTTTCCCACAAAAATTATTTTTTTAGCCCCCAGTTTTGTATTTTCCTGAGGGTAACAGGAGAAATTGGACCCCAAAATTTGTTGCCCAATTTGTCCTGAGTGCGATGATACACCATATGTGGGGGGAACCACTGGGCACATGGGAGGGCTCAGAAGGGAAGGAGTGCCATTTGAATGCAGACTTAGATGGAATGGTCTGCAGGTGTCACATTGCGTTTGCAGAGCCCCTAATGTACCTAAACAGTAGAAACCCCCCACAAGTGACACCATTTTGGAAAGTAGACCCCCTTAGGAACTTATCTAGATGTGTGCTGAGCACTTTGACCCACCAAGGGCTTCACAGAAGTTTATAATGGAGAGCCGTAAAAATAAAACAAAAATTTTTTCCCACAAAAATTATTTTTTAGCCCCCAGTTTTGTATTTTCCCGAGGGTAACAGGAGAAATTCGACCCCACAATTTGTTGTCCAATTTGTCCTGAGTGCGCTGATACCCCATATGTGGGGGGGAACCACTGTTTGGGCGCATGGGAGGGCTCGGAAGGGAAGGAGCTCCATTTGGAATGAGGACTTAGATGGAATGGTCTGCAGGTGTCACATTGCACTTGCAGAGCCCCTAATGTACCTAAACAGTAGAAACCTCCCACAAGTGACATCATTTTGGAAACTAGACCCCCTAAGGAACTCATCTAGATGTGTTGTGAGAACTTTGAACCCCCAAGTGTTTTACTACAGTTTATAACGCAGAGCCGTGAAAATAAAAAATCTTTTTTTTCCCACAAAAAGTATGTTTTAGCCCCGAGTTTTGTATTTTCCCAAGGGTAACAGGAGAAATTGGACCACAAAAGTTGTTGTCCTATTTGTCCTGAGTACGCTGATACCCCATATGTTGGGGTAAACCCCTGTTTGGGCACACGGGAGAGCTCGGAAGGGAAGAAGCACTGTTTTACTTTTTCAACGCAGAATTGGCTGGAATTGAGATCGGACGCCATGTCGCGTTTGGAGAGCCCCTGATGTGCCTAAACAGTGGAAACCCCACAATTATAACTGAAACCCTAATCCAAACACACCCCTAACCCTAATCCCAACAGTAACCCTAACCACACCTCTAACCCAGACACACCCCTAACCCTAATCACAACCCCATTCCCAACTGTAAATGTAATCTAAACCCTAACTGTAACTTTAGCCCCAACCCAAACTGTAGCCCTAGCCCTAGCCCTAACCCTAATCCTAACCCTAGCCCTAACCCTAACCCTAGCCCTAACCCTAACCCTAGCCCTAACCCTAGCCCTAACCCTAGCCCTAACCCTAGCCCTAACCCTAACCCTAGCCCTAACCCTAACCCTAGCCCTTACCCTAACCCTAGCCCTAACCCTAACCTTAGCCCTAACCCTAACCCTAGCCCTAACCCTAGCCCTAACCCTAGCCCTAACTCTAACCCTAGCCCTAATGGGAAAATGGAAATAAATACATTTTTTTAAATTTTTCCCTAACTAAGGGGGTGATGAAGGGGGGTTTGATTTACTTTTATAGCGGTTTTTTTAGCGGATTTTTATGATTGGCAGCCGTCACACACCGAAAGACGCTTTTTATTGCAAAAAATATTTTTTGCGTTACCACATTTTGAGAGCTATAATTTTTCTATATTTTGGTCCACAGAGTCATGTGAGGTCTTGTTTTTTGCGGGACGAGTTGACATTTTTATTGGTAACATTTTCGGGCACGTGACATTTTTTGATCGCTTTTTATTCCGATTTTTGTGAGGCAGAATGACCAAAAACCAGCTATTCATGAATTTCTTTTGGGGGAGGCGTTTATTCCGTTCCGCGTTTGGTAAAATTTATAAAGCAGTTTTATTCTTCGGGTCAGTACAATTACAGCGACACCTCATTTATATCATTTTTTTATGTTTTGGCGCTTTTATACGATAAAAACTATTTTATAGAAAAAATAATTATTTTGGCATCGCTTTATTCTCAGGACTATAACTTTTTTATTTTTTTGCTGATGATGCTGTATGGCAGCTCGTTTTTTGCGGGACAAGATGTCGTTTTTAGCGGTACCATGGTTATTTATATCTGTCTTTTTGATCGCGTGTTATTCCTCTTTTTGTTCGGCAGTATGATAATAAAGCGTTGTTTTTTGCCTCGTTTTTTTTTTTTTTTCCTTACGGTGTTTACTGAAGGGGTTAACTAGTGGGCAAGTTTTATAGGTCGGGTCGTTACGGACGCGGCGATACTAAATATGTGTACTTTTATTGTTTGTTTTTTTTATTTAGATAAAAAAATGTATTTATGGGAATAATATTTTTTTTTTTTTTCATTATTTTGGAATATTTTTTTTTATTTTTTTTTACACATTTTAAAAATTTTTTTTTTACTTTTTTACTTTGTCCCAGGGGGTGACAATACAGATCGGTGATCTGACAGTGTGCACAGCACTCTGTCAGATCACCGATCTGAGAGCAGTGCAGGCTGCTTCACAGTGCCTGCTCTGAGCAGGCTCTGTGAAGCCACCTCCCTCCGTGCAGGACCCGGATCCGCGGCCATCTTGGATCCGGGGCTCGAGCAGGGAGGGAGGGAGGTAAGACCCTCGCAGCAACGCGATCACATCGCGTTGCTGCGGGGGGCTCAGGGAAGCCCGCAGGGAGCCCCCTCCCTGCGCGGTGCTTCCCTGCACCGCCGGCACATCGCGATCATCTTTGATCGCGGTGTGCCAGGGGTTAATGTGCCGGGGGCGGTCCGTGACCGCTCCTGGCACATAGTGTCGGATGTCAGCTGCGATAGGCAGCTGACACCCGGCCGCGATCGGCGGCGCTCCCCCCGTGAGCGCCGCCAATCGCGCTGGACGTACTATCCCGTCCATGGTCATAGGGGCCCACCCCACATGGACGGGATAGTACGTCCGATGTCAGAAAGGGGTTAAGCTTAATGTTTTATAAAAAAATTTTTTTGCAACAGCTATTTCAGTTTCATATATCTAATAACTGTTGGACACAGTAATGTTTCTGCCTTGAAATGAGGTTTATTGTACTAACAGAAAATGGGCAATCTGCATTCAAACAAAATTTGACAGGTGCATAAGTATGGGCACCCTTATCATTTTCTTGTTTTAAATACTACTACCTATTTTTTACTGACTTACTAAAGCACTTTTTTTGGTTTTCTAACCTCATTGAGCTTTGATCTTCATAGCCAGGTGTATGCAATCATGAGAAAAGCTACTTAAAGTGGCCACTTGCAAGTTGTTCTCCTGTTTGAATCTCCTCTGAAGAGTTGCATCATGGGCTCCTCAAAACAACTGTCTAATGATCTGAAAACAAAGATTATTCAACATAGTTGTTCATTGGAAGGATGCAAAAAGCTGTCTCAGAGATTTAACCTGTCAATTTCCACTGTGAGGAACATAGTAAGGAAATGGAAGAACACAGGTACAGTTCTTGTTAAGGCCAGAAGTGGCAGGCCAAGAAAAACATCAGAAAGGCAGAGAAGAAGAATGGTGAGATCAGTCAAGGACAATCCTCAGACCACCTCCAGAGAGCTGCAGCATCAACTTGCTACAGATGGTGTCACTGTGCATCGGTCAACTATGCAACGCACTTTGCACAAGGAGAAGCTGTATGGGAGAGTGATGCGAAAGAAGCCGTTTCTGCAAGCATGCCACAAACAGAGTCGGCTGAGGTATGCAAAAGCACATCGGGAGAAGCCAATTTCTTTTTGGAAGAAGGTCCTGTGGACTGATGAAACCAAGATTGAGTTGTTTGGTCATACAAAAAGGCGTTATGCATGGCGGCCAAAAAACACAACATTCCAAGAAAAACACTTGCTACCCACAGTAAAATTTGGTGGAGGTTCCATCATGCTTTGGGGCTGTGTGGCCAATGCCGGCACCGGGAATCTTGTTAAAGTTGAGGGACGCATGGATTCCTCTCAGTATCAGCAGATTCTTGACAATAATGTTCATGAATCAGTGACAAAGTTGAAGTTACGCAGGGGATGGATCTTTCAGCAAGACAATGATCAAAAACACCGCTCTAAATCTACTCAGGCATTCATGCAGAGGAACAATTACACTGTTCTGGGATGGCCATCCCAGTCCCCAGACCTGAATATCATTGAGCATCACCAATCTAACCCAAGAAGAGGTGCGAAACCGGCTAATTAAGATTAAAATAGATAAATCTCCGGGTCCGGATGGCATACACCCACGAGTACTAAGAGAACGAAGTAATGTAATAGATAAACCATTATTTCTTATTTTTAGGGACTCTATAGCGACGGGGTCAGTTCCGCAGGACTGGCGCATAGCAAATGTGGTGCCAATATTCTAAAAGGGCTCTAAAAGTGAACCTGGAAATTATAGGCCAGTAAGTCTAACCTCTATTGTTGGTAAAATATTTGAAGGGTTTCTGAGGGATGTTATTCTGGATTATCTCAATGAGAATAACTGTTTAACTCCATATCAGCATGGGTTTATGAGAAATCGCTCCTCTCAAACCAATCTAATCAGTTTTTATGAAGAGGTAAGCTATAGGCTGGACCACGGTGAGTCATTGGACGTGGTATATCTCGATTTTTCCAAAGCGTTTGATACCGTGCCGCACAAGAGGTTGGTACACAAAATGAGAATGCTGGGTCTGGGGGAAAATGTGTGTAAATGGGTTAGTAACTGGCTTAGTGATAGAAAGCAGAGGGTGGTTATAAATGTTATAGTCTCTAACTGGATCGCTGTGACCAGTGAGGTACCGCAGAGGTCGGTATTGGGACCTGTTCTCTTCAACATATTCATTAATGATCTGGTAGAAGGTTTACACAGTAAAATATCGATATTTGCAGATGATACAAAACTATGTAAAGCAGTTAATACAAGAGAAGATAGTATTCTGCTACAGATGGATCTGGATAAGTTGGAAACTTGGGCTGAAAGGTGGCAGATGAGGTTTAACAATGATAAATGTAAGGTTATACACATGGGAAGAAGGAATCAATATCACCATTACACACTGAACGGGAAACCACTGGGTAAATCTGACAGGGAGAAGGACTTGGGGATCCTAGTTAATGATAAACTAACCTGGAGCAGCCAGTGCCAGGCAGCAGCTGCCAAGGCAAACAGGATCATGGGGTGCATTAAAAGAGGTCTGGATACACATGATGAGAGCATTATACTGCCTCTGTACAAATCCCTAGTTAGACCGCACATGGAGTACTGTGTCCAGTTTTGGGCACCGGTGCTCAGGAAGGATATAATGGAACTAGAGAGAGTACAAAGGAGGGCAAGAAAATTAATAAAGGGGATGGGAGATCTACAATACCCAGATAGATTAGCGAAATTAGGATTATTTAGTCTAGAAAAAAGACGACTGAGGGGCGATCTAATAACCATGTATAAGTATATAAGGGGACAATACAAATATCTGGGCACAAGGGGGCATTCTTTGCGTCTGGAGGAGAGAAGGTTTTTCCACCAACATAGAAGAGGATTCTTTACTGTTAGGGCAGTGAGAGTCTGGAATTGCTTGCCTGAGGAGGTGGTGATGGCGAACTCAGTCGAGGGGTTCAAGAGAGGCCTGGATGTCTTCCTGGAGCAGAACAATATTGTATCATACAATTATTAGGTTCTGTAGAAGGACGTAGATCTGGGGATTTATTATGATGGAAAATAGGCTGAACTGGATGGACAAATGTCTTTTTTCAGCCTTACTAACTATGTTACTATGTTACTATGTTACTATGTATCTGTGGGATCATTTGAAGAGGGCTGTCCATGCTCGGCGACCATCAAACTTAACTGAACTGGAATTGTTTTGTAAAGAGGAATGGTCAAAACTTACCTTCATCCATGATCCAGGAACTCATTAAAAGCTACAGGAAGCGACTAGAGGCTGCTATTTTTGCAAAAGGAGGATCTACTAAATATTAATGTCACTTTTCTGGTGGGGTGCCTGTTATGACCTGGTGGTTAGGAGCACCAGGAATGACCTGATGGTTAAACTCACAGGACAAGCTCTGGGAAGTGGGAACTTTGCTGACCGCAATCCCTAATCTTATCACACACACTAGAAATAGCCGTGGAGCGTACCTAACAGGCCTAGACGCCTCGGCACAGCCTAAGAATTAGCTAGCCCTAGAGATAGAAAATAAAGCCTACCTTGCCTCAGAGAAATTTCCCCAAAGGAAAAGGCAGCCCCTCACAAATATTAACTGTGAGTTAAGATGAAAGTCACAAACACAGAAATGAAACAGGTTTTAGCAAAGGGAGGCCAGACTAACTAAATAGACAGAGGAAAGGAAAGGTATCTTTGCGGTTAGCACAAAAACTACAAAAGACCACGCAGAGTGTGCAAAAAGACCCCCGCACCAACTCACGGTGCGGAGGCGCCACCCTACATCCCAGAGCTTCCAGCTAGCAAGACAAAATCATGAAAGCAAGCTGGACTAGAAAACCATGAACAGAAAATAACAAACGGGGACTTAGCTTCTTGCAGGAAGAGACAGGTCTCCAGAAAGATCCAAGAGCGAACTGAACCAGCACAGGAACATTGACAGCTGGCATGGAGTAACGATCAGAGTGGAGTTAAATAGAGCAGCCAACCAAAGGATAAACCACGTCACCTGTGTAAGGAACCTCAGAAGCAGCAGCTTCACTCACAGCCACCAGAGGGAGTCCATGGACAGAACTCACCGAAGTACCATTCACGACCACAGGAGGGAGTTCAACAACAGAATTCACAACAGTACCCCCCCTTTGAGGAGGGGTCACCGAACCCTCACCAGAGCCCCCAGGCCGATCAGGATGAGCCAAATCAAAGGCACGAACTAGATCAGCAGCATGAACATCAGAGGCAAAAACCCAGGAATTATCTTCCTGACCATAACCCTTCCACTTGACCAGGTACTGGAGTTTCCGTCTCGAAACACGAGAATCCAAAATCTTCTCCACCACATACTCCAACTCCCCCTCGACCAACACCGGGGCAGGAGGATCAACGGAGGGAACCATAGGCGCCACGTATCTCCGCAACAACGACCTATGGAACACATTATGGATGGCAAAAGAAGCTGGAAGGTCCAAACGAAATGACACAGGATTAAGAACTTCAGAAATCTTATATGGCCCAATGAAACGAGGCTTAAACTTAGGAGAGGAAACCTTCATAGGAACATGACGGGATGACAACCAAACCAAATCCCCAACACGAAGTCGGGGACCAACACAGCGCCGGCGGTTAGCGAAACGTTGAGCCTTCTCCTGGGACAATGTCAAATTGTCCACCACATGAGTCCAAATCTGCTGCAACCTGTCCACCACCGTATCCACACCAGGACAGTCCGAAGGCTCAACCTGCCCTGAAGAGAAACGAGGATGGAAACCAGAATTACAGAAAAAAGGAGAAACTAAAGTAGCCGAGCTGGCCCGATTATTAAGGGCGAACTCAGCCAAAGGCAAGAAGGACACCCAATCATCCTGATCAGCAGAAACAAAGCATCTCAGATGTTTCCAAAGTCTGATTAGTTCGTTCGGTTTGGCCATTTGTCTGAGGATGGAAAGCCGAAGAAAAAGACAAATCAATGCCCATCTTAGCACAAAAGGACCGCCAAAACCTCGAAACAAACTGGAAACCTCTGTCCGAGACGATATTCTCTGGAATGCCATGCAAACGAACCACATGCTGGAAAAACAATGGCACCAAATCAGAGGAGGAAGGCAATTTAGACAAGGGTACCAAATGGACCATCTTAAAGAAGCGATCACAAACCACCCAAATGACCGACATCCTTTGAGAAACAGGGAGATCAGAAATAAAATCCATGGAAATATGCGTCCAGGGCCTCTTCGGGACCGGCAAGGGCAAAAGCAACCCACTGGCACAAGAACAGCAGGGCTTAGCCCGAGCACAAGTCCCACAGGACTGCACAAAAGAACGCACATCCCATGACAAAGAAGGCCACCAAAAGGATCTAGCCACCAAATCTCTGGTACCAAAGATTCCAGGATGACCAGCCAACACCGAACAATGGACCTCAGAGATAACTCTACTAGTCCATCTATCAGGGACAAACAGTCTCTCCGCTGGACAACGGTCAGGTCTATCAGCCTGAAACTTCTGCAGCACGCGCCGCAAATCAGGGGAGATGGCAGACAAAATTACCCCCTCTTTAAGAATACCCGCCGGCTCCGGATCACCCGGAGAGTCAGGCACAAAACTCCTTGACAGGGCATCAGCCTTCACATTCTTAGATCCCGGAAGGTATGAAACCACAAAATCAAAATGGGAGAAAAAGAGCGACCATCGAGCCTGTCTAGGATTCAACTGTTTGGCAGACTCGAGATAAGTCAAATTCTTGTGATCCGTCAAGATCACCACGCGATGTTTAGCTCCTTCAAGCCAATGTCGCCACTCCTCGAATGCCCACTTCATGGCCAACAACTCTCGATTGCCAACATCATAATTGCGCTCAGCAGGCGAGAATTTTCTAGAAAAGAAGGCACATGGTTTCATCACCGAGCCATCAGAACTTCTTTGCGACAAAACAGCCCCTGCTCCAATCTCAGAAGCATCAACCTCGACCTGAAACGGGAGCGAAACATCTGGCTGGCACAACACAGGGGCAGAAGAAAAACGACGCTTCAACTCCTGAAAAGCCCCTACAGCCGCAGAGGACCAATTGACCACATCAGCACCTTTCTTGGTCAAATCAGTCAACGGTTTAGCAATACTAGAAAAATTAGCGATGAAGCGACGGTAAAAATTAGCAAAGCCCAGGAACTTCTGCAGGCTCTTCACAGATGTCGGCTGAGTCCAATCATAAATGGCCTGAACTTTAACAGGGTCCATCTCGATAGTAGAAGGGGAAAAAATGAAACCCCAAAATGAAACCTTCTGAACTCCAAAGAGACACTTTGACCCCTTCACAAACAAGGAATTCGCACGAAGGACCAGGAACACCATTCTGACCTGCTTCACATGAGACTCCCAATCATCCGAAAAGACCAAAATGTCATCCAAATATACAATCATGAATCTATCCAGGTACTCTCGAAAGATGTCATGCATAAAGGACTGAAACACAGATGGAGCATTAGAAAACCCGAATGGCATAACCAGGTACTCAAAATGGCCCTCGGGCGTATTAAATGCTGTTTTCCATTCATCGCCCTGTTTAATTCGCACAAGATTATACGCCCCTCGAAGATCTATCTTGGTGAACCAACTAGCCCCCTTAATCCGAGCAAACAAATCAGACAGCAGCGGCATAGGATACTGAAATTTGACTGTGATTTTATTAAGAAGGCGGTAATCAATACAAGGTCTTAAAGAGCCATCCTTCTTGGCCACAAAAAAGAACCCTGCTCCCAATGGTGAAGACAACGGGCGAATATGACCCTTCTCCAAGGACTCCTTTATATAACTCCGCATAGCGTCGTGTTCTGGCACCGATAAATTGAACAGTCGACCCTTAGGAAACTTACTACCAGGAATCAAATCAATAGCACAATCACAATTCCTATGAGGAGGTAGGGCACCGGATTTGGGCTCATCAAATACATCCCGGTAATCCGACAAAAACTCAGGGACTTCAGAAGGAGTGGAAGACGAAATTGACAGCAATGGAACATCACCATGTACCCCCTGGCAACCCCAGCTGGACACAGACATTGATTTCCAATCCAATACTGGGTTGTGGACCTGTAGCCATGGTAACCCCAAAACGACCACATCATGCAGATTATGCAACACCAAAAAGCGAATATCTTCCTGATGTGCCGGAGCCATGCACATGGTCAAATGAGTCCAGTACTGAGGCTTATTCTTGGCCAAAGGCGTAGCATCAATTCCTCTCAATGGAATAGGATACTGCAAGGGCTCCAAGAGAAAACCACAGCGCCTAGCAAACTCCAAGTCCATCAAGTTCAGGGCAGCGCCTGAATCCACAAATGCCATAACAGAATAGGACGACAAAGAGCAAATCAGAGTAACGGACAAAAGAAATTTAGACTGTACAGTACCAATGGTGGCAGACCTAGCGAACCGCTTAGTGCGCTTAGGACAATCGGAGATAGCATGAGTGGATTCACCACAGTAAAACACACAGCCCATTCCGACGTCTGTGTTCTTGCCGTTCAGCTCTGGTCAATGTCCTATCACACTGCATAAGCTCAGGCCTATGCTCAGAGAATACCGCCAGATGGTGCACAGCTTTGCGCTCACGCAAGCGCCGATCGATCTGAATGGCCAAGGACATAGACTCATTCAGACCAGCAGGCGTGGGAAATCCCACCATGACATCCTTAAGGGCTTCAGAAAGACCCTTTCTGAAAATTGCGGCCAGAGCACACTCATTCCACTGAGTAAGCACAGACCACTTTCTAAACTTCTGACAGTACACCTCTGCTTCATCCTGACCCTGACACAAAGCCAGCAAGATTTTCTCTGCCTGATCCACTGAATTTGGTTCATCATAAAGCAATCCAAGCGCCAGAAAAAACGCATCAACATCACGCAATGCAGGATCTCCTGGCGCAAGGGAAAATGCCCAGTCTTGAGGGTCACCACGCAACAACGAAATAATGATTTTTACTTGTTGAACGGGGTCACCAGAGGAGCGGGGTTTCAAAGCTAGAAACAGTTTACAATTATTTTTGAAATTCAGAAACTTAGATCTATTCCCAGAAAATAAATCAGGAATAGGAATTCTAGGCTCTAACATAGGATTCTGAACCACAAAATCTTGAATGTTTTGTACCCTTGCAGTGCGATGATCCACACAAGAGTACAGACCTTGAATGTCCATCTCCACACCTGTGTCCTGAACCACCCAAAGGTCTAGGGGAAAAGAAAGACAAAACACAGTGCAAAGAAAAAAAAAATGGTCTCAGAGCTTCTCTTATCCCTCTATTGAGATGCATTAATACTTTTGGCCAGCTGTACTGTTATGACCTGGTGGTTAGGAGCACCAGGAATGACCTGGTGGTTAAACTCACAGGACAAGCTCTGGGAAGTGGGAACTTTGCTGACCGCAATCCCTAATCCTATCACACACACTAGAAATAGCCGTGGAGCGTACCTAACAGGCCTAGACGCCTCGGCACAGCCTAAGAATTAGCTAGCCCTAGAGATAGAAAATAAAGCCTACCTTGCCTCAGAGAAATTTCCCCAAAGGAAAAGGCAGCCCCCCACACATATTAACTGTGAGTTAAGATGAAAATCACAAACACAGAAATGAAACAGGTTTTAGCAAAGGGAGGCCAGACTAACTAAAGAGACAGAGGATAGGAAAGGTATCTTTGCGGTCAGCACAAAAACTACAAAAGACCACGCAGAGTGTGCAAAAAGACCCCCGCACCAACTCACGGTGCGGAGGCGCCACCCTGCATCTCAGAGCTTCCAGCTAGCAAGACAAAATCATGAAAGCAAGCTGGACTAGAAAACCATGAACAGAAAATAACAAACGGGGACTTAGCTTCTTGCAGGAAGAGACAGGTCTCCAGAAAGATCCAAGAGCGAACTGAACCAGCACAGGAACATTGACAGCTGGCATGGAGTAACGATCAGAGTGGAGTTAAATAGAGCAGCCAACCAAAGGATAAACCATGTCACCTGTGTAAGGAACCTCAGAAGCAGCAGCTTCACTCACAGCCACCAGAGGGAGTCCATGGACAGAACTCGCCGAAGTGCCATTCACGACCACAGGAGGGAGTTCAACAACAGAATTCACAACAGGTGCCCATACTTATGTACCTGTCAAATTTTGTTTGAATGCAGATTGCACATTTTCTGTTAGTACAATAAACCTCATTTCAAGGCAGAAACATTACTGTGTCCAACAGTTATTAGATATATGAAACTGAAATAGCTGTTGCAAAAAAAAAACAATTTTTCTAAAACATTAAGCTTAAGATTAATAGGAGTGCCCAAACTTTTTCATAGAACTGTATCTTGAAGGGTAACAGTGCTGAAAAGTAGCTTTTCAGAATAAGCTGAATGAAGAATAACATTAGTTTTGGCCATTATATTGTATCATTATACTGGTACCCTGAATTTTCACTAGTATCTCTTTTGCAAGCTCTGTCTCTGCTTTTGCCATTGACTCTGAGCTGGTGAGCGGAGAATATCTGCACAGCGCATACAGAGAGGGATTCCAGTGCTTTATTCCTTTTTACCACACAGAGATAAGCAGCAAAAGCAGCATGAAGGACAATATACAGCATTACTGAACTGTGTGGATGATGATATAGCTCTGGTGTGAGGGAAAGAACATGTTATAAAGCTCAGTATTATATTTCTGTGTCTCCCTTGACCTCTTTTCCCATTCAGTTCTTCTCTTTCCCCTTTCCATTCTGTATAATGGGCTACAGGAGAACAACTTGCAAGTGGCCACTTTAAGTAGCTTTTCTGATGATTGCATACACCTGGCTATGAAGTTCAAAGCTCAATGAGGTTAGAAAACCCAAAAAAGTGCTTTAGTAAGTCAGTAAAAAGTAAGTAGGAGTATTTAAAACAAGAAAATGATAAGGGTAACCATACTTATGCACCTGTCAAATTTTGTTTGAATGCAGATTGCACATTTTCTGTTAGTACAATAAACCTCATTTCAAGGCAGAAACATTACTGTGTCCAACAGTTATTAGATATATGAAACTGAAATAGCTGTTGCAAAAAAAAAAAACAATTTTTATAAAACATCAAGCTTAAGATTAATAGGGGTGCCCAAACTTTTTCATATAACTGTATAACTATCTGAGGTAGTATTGCTACACGAAAGTATTTCATACTACATATTGGAAGCTTAATATAGTTTTTTGCGAGTTGAACTCTCCTAGGTATTTTTTTTCTTGGTGTGATGTGTTTCCTCTTAAGTAAAATGTTCAGTTCTGATTATTAACATTCCTGTTGTTGCTGAGGTTTTTTTTAGTTGCATCATTTTTGCAACCAGTGATCTGAATAAACATGTGCGGTAACTAATTGTCCATAGCTGTATCAATGTCTGTACGCTGAGAGTAAACATATTATCTCATTGTTGTTACAGGAATGTTCTAGATCGGAATATCCACCTCCTCTTGGACGTGCATGATTAGGAACAAATAAATTAAAGTCAAATGCTTATATCAAACTAATATGATGAGCAGTGGATAAAAGTGCCTTACTTTGTATGGGTTGTTTATGAATAAATGGATAGCTGACAACTGGCCAATTTCTTCTTTACACAAGCACATCCCATTTTCAGCAGCCATTACTTTTAGTGTCTCAGCGATAAATTATCTCAGCTCATCCTTAAAGCAGAATATGTTAGGGCTGATTAGCTGTATTCAGTACTGACATTCTTTCTTCTGTAGGATCACGCTGGAAACAAACAGCTCCCCAGTGGCAATATGCCATCATTTTAGACAGTGCCGAGTCCTGTAATGAGGCGTCAAAATAATTTATGTGAATGTAGCGGGTGAGCGCTGGCGGTGACGTCACTTCACTGGAAAGTGTTTGCCTGCCCCCTCTACTCTACTGGAATCCCACAGCCATTGAGAGTAGAGGCTGGGTCTCACATGTGGTGGGAATTTAATGTTCTATTTATGTGAATGGAGCGGTTCTTGCAACGAGCACATTCGAGCCCCATTCAGATGAGTTAGACTTTTCTGCTGTTACAAGTAGCAGTCATGAAAGGAGAAAACAGAGCTGTAATCATGCTTCACCTTGCTCCTTTCAAGTTATGGGGGCAGCATGTAGCACTGAGCAGTCATGGCTGTTCTCCAATCATTCCCACTGATCAGTTAATTGACCTCCTACTTAGGACATTCACGGGCTAGGTGAGACATCAATCAACTGAACAGTGGGCATCAATGGAGAATGGCTGGAATAGCTTCTGCTACTTGTGTTAGACACATGTTCAGGAGAGAACAGGGAGAGAACAAGTACAGCGAGATGGTAAAAACAGGCCATCTACTGACAAATTAGTATGGCGTCGTAGAGATTCCACTCTCTTTAGCTTCAGTTAGCATTAACACAGACAATGTGTTCTGGTCCAAACATGGGACGTTTTATTATTTTCATAAAACTCCAGGGGGTTCTAAACAAAACAGCCTCCTATACAATGGTATAACAGAAAATAAACAGTTCATGTTTCTCATGTTTCTCATTCAAATTGGGGTCTGTTACAAACCCCCAAATATAACAGAAATAATGGAAAATCTACTACAAAGTCAGATAGATGAAGCTGCAACCCATAATGAGGTCCTTGTTATGGGGGACTTTAACTACCCGGATGTTAACTGGGAAACAGACCTGCAAAACCTATAAAGGCAACAGGTTTCTGCTAATAATAAAGAAAAATTATCTTTAACAATTGGTGCAGAATCCAACCAGAGGAGCAGCACTTTTAGACCTAATACTATCTAATAGACCTGACAGAATAACATGTCAGCAGGTCATCGGGCATCTAGGAAATAGCGACCACAATATTGTACAGTTTCACCTGTCTTTCACTAGGGGGACTTGTCAGGGAGTCACAAAAACACTGAACTTTAGGAAGGCAAAGTTTGAACAGCTTAGAGATGCCCTTAATCTGGTTGACTGGGACAATATCCTCAGAAATAAGAATACAGATAATAAATGGGAAATGTTTAAGAACATCCTAAATAGGCAGTGTAAGCGGTTTATACCTTGTGGGAATAAAAGGACTAGAAATAGGAAAAACCCAATGTGGCTAAACAAAGAAGTAAGACAGGCAATTAACAGTAAAAAGAAAGCATTTGCACTACTAAAGCAGGATGGCACCATTGAAGCTCTAAAAAACTATAGGGAGAAAAATACTTTATCTAAAAAACTAATTAAAGCTGCCAAAAAGGAAACAGAGAAGCACATTGCTAAGGAGAGTAAAACTAATCCCAAACTGTTCTTCAACTATATTAACCCCTTCATGACCTTAGGATTTTCCGTTTTTCTGTGTTTGTTTTTCGCTCCCCTCCTTCCCAGAGCCATAACTTTTTTACTTTTCTGTTAATTTGGCCATGTGAGGGCTTATTTTTTGCGGGACGAGTTGTACTTTTGAACGACATCATTGGTTTTACCATGTCGTGTACTAGAAAATGGGAAAGTGCGATGAAATTGCAAAAAAAATGCAATCCCACACTTGTTTTTTGTTTGGCTTTTTTTGCTAGGTTCACTAAATGCAAAAACTGACCTGACATTATGATTCTCCAGGTCATCACGAGGTCATAGACAGCTAACATGACTAGGTTATTTTTTTATCTAAGTGGTGAAAAAAATTTCCAAGCTTTGCTAAAAAAAAAAAAAAAAAATTGTGCCATTTTCCGATACTCGTAGCGTCGCCATTTTTAGTGATCTGGGGTCGGGTGAGGGCTTATTTTTTGCGGGCCGAGCTGGCATTTTTAATGATAGCATTATGGTGCAGATACGTTCTTTTGATCGCCCGTTATTGCATTTTAATTCAATGTCGCGGCGACCAAAAAAACGTAATTCTGGCGTTTCAAATTTTTTTCTCGCTACACCATTTAGCGATCAGGTTAATGCTTTTTTTATTGATAGATCGGGTGATTCTGAATGCGGTGATACCAAATATGTGTAGGTTCGATTTTTTTTAATTGATTTATTTTGATTGGGGCGAAAGGGGGGTGATTTAAACTTTTATATTTTTTAATTTTTTTCACTTTTTTTTACTTTTTTTTTTTTTTTTACTTTTGCCACGCTTCAATAGCCTCCATGGGAGGCTAGAAGCAGGCACAACGCGATCGCCTCTGCTACATAGCAGCGATCTGATGTTTGCTGCTATGTAGCAGAAAATCAGGTGTGCTGTGAGCACCGTCCACAGGGTGGCGCTCACCGCTACCGGCGATCAGTAACCATAGAGGTCTCAAGGACCTCTATGGTTACTATTCAGAAGCATCGCCGACCTCCGATCATTTGACGGGGTCGTCGATGCGATCATTTCTGGCTGCCCGGCCGGAAGCGGTAGTTAAATGCCGCTGTCTGCATTTGACAGCGCATTTAACTAGTTAATAGGCGCGGGCAGAATCGCGATCTGCCCGCGCCTATTACGGGCACATGTCAGCTGTTCAAAACAGCTGACATGTCCCGGCTTTGATGCGGGCTCACCGCCGGAGCCCGCATCAAAGAGGGGCTTCTGACCTCGGACGTACTATCCCGTCCGAGGTCAGAAAGGGGTTAATAGTAAAAGAATCATAAGTGAAAGTGTAGGCGCCTTAAAAAATTCTGAGGAAAGAATGGTTTTAGATGACGAGGAAAAAGCTAATATATTAAACACCTTCTTTTCCATGGTATTCACGGTGGAAAATGAAATGCTAGGTGAAATGCCAAGACACAAAGGAAACCCTATATTAAGGGTCACCAATCTAACCCAAGAAGAGGGTACTAGGTACTAAGTACTAAGAGAACTAAGTAATGTAATAGACAAACCATTATTTTTATATTTAGGGACTCTATAGAGATGGGGTCTGTTCCGCAGGACTGGCGCACAGCAAATGTGGTACCAATATTCAAAAAGGGCTCTAAAAGTGAACCTGGAAATTATAGGCCAGTAAGTCTAATCTCTATTGTTGGTAAAATATTTGAAGGGTTTCTGAGGGATGTTATTCTGGATTATCTCAATGAGAATAACTGTTTAACTCCATATCAGCATGGGTTTATGAGGAATCGCTCCTGTCAAACCAATCTAATCAGTATTATGAAGAGGTAAGCTATAGACTGGATTAAGGTGAGACAGTGGATGTGGTATATCTTGATTTTTCCAAAGCGTTTGATACCGTGCCACACAAGAAGTTGGTACACAAAATGAGAATGCTGGGTCTGGGGGAAAATGTGTGTAAATGGGTAAGTAACTGGCTTAGTGATAGAAAGCAGAGGGTGGTTATAAATGGTATATTCACTAACTGGATCGCTGCGACCAGTGGGGTACCACAGGGGTTGGTGTTGGGACCTATTCCCTTATTTATTAACGATCTGACAGAAGGTTTACACAGTAAAATATCGATATTTGCAGATGATGCAAAACTATGTAAACCAGTCAATACAGGAGAAGTTAGTATTCTGCTACAGATGGATCTGGCTAAGTTGGAATCTTGGTCCGAAAGGATGCAGATGTGGTTCAACAATGATAAAAGTAAGGTTATACTCATGGGAAGAAGGAATCAATATCACCATTACACACAGAACGGGAAACCACTGGGTAAATCTGACATGGAGAAGGACTTGGGGATCCTAGTTAATGATAAACTTACCAGGAGCAGCCAGTGCCAGGCAGCGGCTGCCAAGGCAAACAGGATCATGGGGTGCATTAAAAGAGGTCTGGATACACATGATGAGAACATTATACTGCCTCTGTACAAATCCCTGGTTAGACTGCACATGGAGTACTGTGTACAGTTTTAGGAATCGGTGCTCAGGAAGGATATAATGGAATTAGAGCGAGTACAAAGGAGGGCAACAAAATTAATAAAGGGGATGGAGGAACTACAATACCCAGAGAGATTAGCAAAATTAGGATTTATTAGTCTAGAAAAAAGATGACTGAGGGCTGATCTAATAACCATGTGTAAGTATATAAGGGGAAAATACAAATATCTCTCCGAGGATCTGTTTACACCATGGAAGGTGACAGTCACAAGGGGGCATTCTCTGCATCTGGAGGAGAGAAGGTTTTTCCACCAACACTTAAGAGGATTCTTTACTGTTAGGGCGGTGAGAAGCTGGATCTCCTTGCCTGAGGAGGTGGTGATGGCGAAATCAGTTGAGATGTTCAAGAGAGGCTTGGATGTCTTCCTGGAGCGTAACAATATTGTATCTTACAGTTATTATGTTCTTTAGAAGGACATAGATCTGGAGATTTATTCTGATGGAATATAGGCTGAACTTGATGGACAAATGTCTTTTTTCGGCCTTGCTAACTATGTTACTATGTAGCAGGCACATTCGTGTCAGTGTGGGCTCCCCCGATCAGACAAAAGTCCAACTCCGAATCTCTGAAAGAGATTAACCAATACTCACAGGTAGGGTTCAGCGAAACGGATCGTTCATTTTCAAAAGTCACCGACTTTTGGCAAAGTCGGGTTTCATGAAACCCGACCCGATCCCTGTGTGGTGTCGGCCATGCGGTACGCGACTTTCGCGCCAATGTCGCGTTTCGTATGACGCGCTTGGCGCCATTTTTTTCAGCCAATGAAGGAGCGTGGGCAGAGTGATGTCATAGGTCTTAGGGGCGTGGACGCTTATCGCCATGTTGTCGCTTGTGCGCTGTAGCGATTTGCAATGTGTAACACCAGCTTTTCAGTTCAGGGACGGACGGAGGGGAGAGAGAGAGAGAGAGAGAGAGAAGAAAAAAAAAATATTCCCATTGACTTTGCATTGGGTTTCGTGTTTCGGTCGATCCTCGACTTTTCGCCATAATTGGCCGATTTCACTCGACTCGACTTTTGAGATAGTCGGGTTTCGCGAAACCCGACTCGACCCTAAAAAAGTCAAGGTCGCTCAACCCTACTCACAGGTCTATTTGCTACTCCCACACCACAGACCATCTCTGAAACAGCTCAGCTGCCTTAAATAGGACCTGCAAAGCACTGACTGGAGCTGTGGGAGTGACCATTCCCACCCATGCTCTTCTGGTCGTTCCTAAAACATGGACCCAAAATCCGGTCACATTATAAACTTCTCAGCAACATATTATTGCTGAAATCTCTAATTTCCTCGATTTACATAATTTACACATTTTAGCTATTATAGCTTTGGTATATTTTAGAGTGTTTAATTATTTATATGTGGATTACCATAAATTGTCCAAAGTTTTTCTGCTTCCTTAAAGCCAGTAGGTTTGTGCATATTTTAAGCTGTTGTCTGGGAGCTGCCTTTATTTTGTGAGGTTATTGTAGGTTACAAGGGTTCTCCAATACTCAGACAACCCCTTCTGAATTTGTATGTTTCACTTAAGTAAAATAATAACACATTCATTTCTGGTGCTGGCGCCGTTCCAGTGGTGTTGGCCCTGGCTCTCCCAGGGTTCGCATGAGATTGTTATATCACATGATCCCTGTGGTCAAACAATGCTGGCTTCACCCTCCCCTGCTTCAGAAAAATCAAGACATCTAGAGGAAGTGAATGAGCTCTCACTTCCTCTGGATGTCAATTACATCTATAGGAGGAGAGAGAAGCCAACGTTGCTTGCCGCAGGGATCGTGTGACGTAACAATGTTAAGTAATCCCCAGGAGAGACAGAGCCAACACCACTGGAATGATGCCGGCAACGGAGATAAGTATAAGTGTTATTATTTTACTGGGGAAAACATAAGGATTCCGAAGGGTGCAGTTATTGGTTCTTTGTAAAAGTCACAGAGACAAAGAAATAGAAAGTGTAAAGGACAGGTTCTGTTCTCCCTCGAATCTAATCCCGGTTTTGGCTTAAGAACTACATAAACAGAATCTGATCAAAGATTGCACATATACTGGCAGCCATATGGGTTGCCAAGGTATGCATCCCCAGCACTGAGGCTCAGGTGTTCGCGGTTGGCTTTGTGTACTTGCCCTGCAGTGATGACATCATGTACATCAAGGTAACTGCTGCAACCAATCACTGGTCTCAGCAACATATTAATGATGATAAAATGTGGCACCCCTAGAGGTATTTGCCACAAATATAGTTACTGACACTGAATACAAATACTAAAATAGCAAGACTGCACTACCTCCTCCGGCCAGAAGGGGGAGCTCCAGAGACTCCCCTTGATCCATTCTGGTCTGAGAGAAGAACTGGCAGTTGGGCAGTTGGGCTAAGGAGCTGAAAGTGAGAGGTCATACAGCTGAATTTCTAATAGCCCTATGACGGTTTCCAGGCCCAAATCACCGGCCTGAGGAGAAGAGGGATAGAGAAAAAGGACATTGTGAGAACCGGGTAGCATTAATCACTACCCAGAACAGGCGCAAAGACAGATACCGGATCCGTGGCTGTATTCATTACATATAATACAGCAACCGGAAAAACGTGAGGTGATATCAGCTTCACTAGGGTCGGACGCAGCAACAGACACAGAGTTCAGCGGTACTCCCGGAGGGGGTAAGCCGATAAAAGGACTCGGGTTGCCCGTCGAACCAGGACCCGGAGGGGACAGATTGGGCCGGCAGCCAGTTCACATACAGCAGCAGGGCCACACAGATATTGCGTACAATAAGAGGCGAAGACCCCGGCAGGGTCAAAGTAACTCAGAGTTCCCATACAGACTCCGGTGACAGGACTGGTTGTAAATCCTTTTTTGTTAAAGTAAACTGGTTAAACGTTTCAGTGCCTCAGTCTTTCATTTGGACAATAGCCATCTATCCAGGATTGGGATCATCACCGCTGGGAGAACCTGCTGCTGATCAAGTAAGTGCCTGTTCCCTCACGATACCCTTTACACTGTGCATTGCCTGAGGCCACAGCACCGGGTCAAGCCACCCGTGACATCCCCCTCAAGAGACAGACCCCATTGGTCCGGTGCTGGGTACCCCGGTCTCACGGGCGTCACATAAACCTACTCTTGTCCAGAGATATTTTAATTTGAATTTTGATTCACCTATGTCTATGCTCTTATTTTGTTTTAGCCGACGGTCAAGGACTCCGTCAGGACTTACATTTGAAGTCCTGGAAAATGGGATTCCGACAAATGCACTAACAGAACCACTGACTCTAATTAGCTAGATGCAGTCAATATGTGCTCTATCATACAGGATTTTTGGCTGTACCCACCTATTTGAGACTTGCTCCAGGACGGGTTCGACTACATCTTAGAGTAAGTCTCAAATAGGCAAATGTGGCCAAAAATTATGTCCGACAGATGAAAATGTGGCCCCATCTGCAACATCATAGTCAATGGTCACTCGGCATTAGCATCCAAATCCTGTTTTGTTGGCTTCATACGTAAGTCTGACAGAGCCACTGACCATACGATAACACGGTATGTGAACATAGTCTTATTCATAACAATACCTTATGTTTGGTTATATGTAAACAGTATTGTAATGTTTAAAGAGTAATATTGGTCTTAGAAGGTATCTCACTTTTCAGTTTCAATAAATTCCCTTAACAAGTGAAGAATAGAAAAATTGCACTGTGCTAAAATAACAATAACCCGAACTGTAAATCCCCTAATATGATGCTTTATAAGATCTTATTTTATTAACCTAATGCACACCACTGATATAACATTACATCAATACTAATCAGTGAAAAACCAACACGGCTTCAATATAGTTGCAGATTATCACAGCTTTGGGTTGTTTAATGACAGAATTTATGGAGCCATAAAAGTTGATACGGTGCAGGCTGTGACCATTTTCTCTTAATACCAGAGAAGTTACAACTCCATCTTTTTTCCACTGCCTAAATAAGTCTGAGCTAACTGAGTGTATAAACCAGATTCCAGACCCTTTTGAATGTTATTGTTGGATGCTGAACACTCATGGGTAATATTTATGTGTTCTTGGGAATGACCCTCAACCTCAGGTCATAAAACTCCATGGCCTGTTTTATTTTGGAGACTCCTCTGCTACAGGTGTTAGACACCTGTAATTTGCATCTTATATTTTAACATTTCTGAACCATTAGCTGCGTAAGAGAGTAAATTTCCTTGCGATGATACGCAATAATAGTATTAAAGAGTAAATGTCACCAATACTCTAAGGAAGGTGCAGAAGTAATAGAAGGGTTGTGCTCCTTTCTTTATGGAAGGTGCTTTTTGAAGAGGCAAGCAAGGACCGTATGGGTAGATAGAGAGTCTGTGAGCCCGATTTGTCTTTTGCGCCTTTTTATTTTTTGGTGCCAAATTCATCAAAGTGGCGCACGTGGTTCATGAATTTTGCACAATGAAAAATGTGTGTATGTATATAGTGTATCTTCTGTATTTGTGTAAACAATGCAGTCTGATAGGTACACTGTGTTTCTTTGACATGTCTGATATGAGCGCTGTGCTTTTGTGACATGTGTGATATGTGCGCTATGCTTGTGCTGTGGGTGTATAACATGCCTGATGTGTTTGTTGTGCTTATCTACATGACTGATGTGTGTGTTGAGGTTGTATATGTCAGCTATGCTTGTGTGATGTGTCAGGTGTGTATGCTATGTTTTTTTGATGTGTGCTATGCTTGTTAGTGTGCACTGTGCTTATGTGGTGTGTGTTCTCTGCTTGTCTGACATGTCTGATGTGTATGCTGTGCTTTTTTGACATGTTTGATATGTGCCCTGTGCCTATATGTGTTCAGCATGCTTGTATGCTATGTGCATGTGTGACGTATCTGCATGTGTCACACATGTAATATACTTGTGTGATTTGTCTAACTTGTGTTCTGTGCTTGTGTGACATGTTTACTGTGATTCAGTGACATGAGCACTATGCTTGTTTGATGTGTGTGCCATAGTCGCATTATACGTATACCCTACTTGATTGTTGTGTGTGCAGTACTTGTATAATATTTGTGGTTCATTTTTCTTACATGATTGCTATGTTTGTGTGACATGTTTGTGCACTGTGATTGTGTGGCTTGTCTGACGTGTGCGCTTTGCATCTGTAACCTTTGCAATTTGTTCATCTGATGTGTGCGCTGTGCTTCTGTGACATGTCTGGTGTTCAATGTCTTTGTGTGACATGTTCGCTATAATTTTCTGATATATGTGCAACATATTTTTGTTGGGTACCATGTGTTAGTTAAGAGAGAGGGTTCATACACAATTCTTAAACAAGGACCCACAGCTCCCACTGTCTGCCCTTGGTTTAAGTGTTATACACTGTAGTGGTTACAGCCATTCCAAGACATACAATGGGTTTGGTTGTGTCTTACAGTACTGTGTTGTGGAGGATTATTTATCACAAATACAATTCCCCCAGGGGTCAGGTCGAACCCAATCTGCCTGACTGCTTTTCTATGAGCCTACATACTACAGGGTGGGCCATTTATATGGATGCACCTAAATAAAATGAGAATGGTTGATGATATCAACTTCCTGTTTGTGGGTCATTAGTATATGGGAGGGGGGAAAACTTTTCAAGATGGGTGGTGACCATGGCGGCCATTTTGATGTTGGCCATTTTGGATCCAACTTTATTTTTTCCAATGGGAAGAGGGTCATGTGACACATCAAACTTATTGAGAATTTCACAAGAAAAACAATGGTGTGCTTGGTTTTAACGTAACTTTATTCTTTCATGAGTTATTTACAAGTTTATGACCACTTATAAAATGTATTCAAAGTGCTGCCCATTGTGTTGGATTGTCAATGAAACCCTCTTTTCTCACTCTTCACACACTGATAGCAACACCACAGAAGAAATGCTAGCACAGGCTTACAGTACCCATTGTTTCAGATGCTACACATCTCGTATCTTCACAGCATAGACAATTGCCTTCAAATGACCCCAAAGATAAAAGTCTAAGGGGGTCAGATCGGGAGACCTTGGTGGCCATTCAACTGGCCCACAACAACCAATCCACTTTCCAGGAAACTGTTCATGTAGGAATGCTCGGACTTGACACCCATAATGTGGTGGTGCACCATCTTGGGTGTCGGGTCTGAGCATTCCTACATGAACAGTTTTCTGGAAAGTGGATTGGTTGTCGTGGGCCAGTTGAATGGCCACCAAGGTCTTGAAGTTGCCAATTACCAGGAAGTCATCTAGATATGGAGCGATTAGAGTGTCTTGCTCTTAGGTGTGCCATAACCTCTGTCACTAGTTTGGTGAACACCTGAGGGGCTATGGCCAGTCCGAAGGGAAAAGCTACAAATTGGTAATGTCTTATTACTGTTAGGACTGGCGGAACGCACCAAGAGAGATGTAATGGATGCGTTCGCAGTCCGGGGTCCACCGTGCAGGTGAAACCTGCTGCTAGGACATGACAGACGATATGGCGGTACTCATAAGTATACACGCGTGGGTTAAACCTCACCCAGCGTGAAGAAAGCGATCCTGTTGCATCACAGGATCGCGGTACCGCACATAGAGCGCAAGCAAGTGGTCAGCGAACTAGACCCCAACAGGGATAGTAGTCCGATTAGACCCTTGCTGGCACTACACCACAACTGGGTGTGAAAAGTATATACAATAGAGGCACCGAAGTGCAAACTGTGCCGTGCTGGCAGGCACCACTAAGTACCCAGACATTGGTCAGGAAGTGCACACAGGCGCGTGGCGCCGCACTGGCGGTCACAGCAGAGGACGCTGACACGTGTGTGACACGTTGAGTGTTAAGTCGGGCGCTAGATAGCAGCCATACACCATACGCGAACAATCATACAGTAGGGTAGGGGTATTTAAAGGACGACTTGCACTCACAACAAACACACGTATAAAGTTGTACACTAGCGCATGGCCGTGCGGTCATGCGCAGTTTATATAGCTGCAGGACAGGAAGCGGCCACAGAAACTTTGCCCTTCCAAGACCTGCCAAGAGGACCAATAGAATGCGCTGCAGAGTCTGAGCACATGACCCTCGATCTCCAACGGGAGATCTTGCCCTGGGCATGCTCAGTGTGCGCAGACAAGAACTTAGTCCCAGAGAAGTCCACTCGCTGCTGACCAGTATTGGCTTTAAAGGCAGAAGCTGGAGAAGCAGCAGTAACTCTTCTCACAGAGTCAGACTGAGCGAGACGCTGGGATCGACGTCCCTGCTGAGCAGGCTCCACTGCGGCTGGAGGAGAATGGGAGACCGCAGTGGAGACGGATCGAGATTCCCCCTGTGCAGCAGAGGAAACTCGACTCCTAACATTACCCCCCCTCCTAGGGCCTCCCCCTCCTTGGGCCTCGCTACGTTCGAAGGCAGCAATGAGCTGTGGGGCCCGAATGTTTTCAGCAGGCTCCCATGACCTGTTCTCTGGACCATAACCCTTCCAATCCACCAGATAGAACTTTTTGCCGCGTACCACCTTACACCCCAAAATAGCGTTCACCTCGTAATCGTCCGTAGACGAACCCGATGTCCCGGCAGATGACTCGGAAAACCGGGACATGTATACGGGTTTCAAGAGGGACACATGAAAGGTGTCGGTGATACCCAAGCGTGGAGGAAGAGCCAGGCGGTAGACCACAGGATTAACCTGTTCGAGAACCTTGAAGGGACCCAAGTAGCGAGGAGCAAACTTAGTGGACTCAACTCGCAGCCTGATGTTACGGGCGGAGAGCCACACCAAGTCGCCAGGGACAAAAGTCGGAGCAGGGCGCCGATGAACATCGGCGGAGGACCTCATTCTCTCCTTGGAGGCCCGAATGGCATCCTGCGTGCGATCCCAAATGTCCCGTGCCTCCACAGCCCAGTCTGCCACCCTGGGATCAGCGGAAGACACAGGCATGGGCACAGGAACACGCGGATGCTGGCCGTAATTTAAGAGGAATGGAGTCTGACCGGTGGAGTCGGCTACGGCATTGTTAAGTGCAAACTCTGCCCACGGTAGCAAGGATGCCCAGTCATCCTGTCTGGCAGAAACAAAATGTCGCAGATATGTGACCAAGGTCTGGTTGGCCCTTTCTACCAACCCATTCGTCTCGGGATGATATGCCGAAGAAAGATTTAACTCAATACTGAGTAAACGACATAGCTCCCTCCAGAATCGAGACGCAAACTGGGGACCCCGGTCACTAACAATTTTGTCTGGCATACCGTGTAAGCGAAAGATATGCTTGATAAACAAGACAGCCAACGCCCGTGCAGATGGTAGCCGTGGAAGAGGCACCAAATGCACCATTTTGGAGAAATGGTCGGTGATCACCCAGATAATGGTGCAATTACGAGACTTGGGTAAGCCCACCACAAAGTCCATCCCGACCATCTCCCAGGGCCTGTCAGCCACGGGCAGAGGGTAAAGCAAACCAGCTGGCCGTTGCCGAGGAGTCTTGTTCCTGGCGCATGAGACACACGCCCGAACGTACTCCGCGACATCACGAGCCATATGCGGCCACCAGTATGTCCTCGCCAGTAACTCAGATGTCCTTTTAGTACCAAAATGTCCACCCACCCTGGACGAGTGCGCCCAAGAGAGAACCTCCGGCCGCAAACTAGATGGAACAAAAGTCTTGCCCGGGGGCACAGACTCCAGTGAAACCGGGGCCACGGTTCTCAAACTCTCGGTGGGGACAATAAGCCGAGGCTCCTCCTCCTCCTCCGCAGATGACACAACGGAGCGAGAGAGAGCATCGGCCCGAATGTTCTTCTCCCCAGAAAGGAAATGGAGGGTGAAATGAAACCGGGAGAAGAACAAGGACCATCTGGCCTGGCGAGAATTCAACCGCTGAGCTGTCTGCAGATACACCAAATTTTTGTGATCTGTGAAGACTTGGAAGGGAAAACGTGCTCCCTCCAAGAGATGTCTCCACTCCGAGAAAGCCAACTTCATGGCTAGCAACTCCCTGTCCCCGATGGAATAATTCCTCTCTGCTGGTGCGAAGGTCTTGGAGAAAAAGAAGCAAGGATGCTTCCGACCTTGAGCATCCTTTTGGAAGAGGACTGCTCCAGCACCAACAGAAGAGGCATCCACCTCCATGATAAATGGCTTATCAACATCGGGGCGATGAAGTATGGGAGCGCTAGCGAAGTGTGACTTTATAGAGATAAAGGCCTTGGAGACCTCCTCAGACCACAATTTAGGATTTGCCCCCTTCTTGGTGAGGGCAACCAAGGGAGCTACCAAAGTTGAGAAATGCGGGATGAACTGGCGATAATAATTGATGAACCCCATAAAGCGCTGCACCGCTTTAAGAGAATGAGGTTCCTGCCAGTCCATCACAGCCTGTAGTTTGGCAGGATCCATAGCCAATCCCTGGGCTGAGATGATGTAGCCTAGGAAAGGTAAGGACTCCTGCTCAAACATGCACTTCTCCAACTTGGCATAGAGGGAGTTTGCCCGTAGGAGGTCGAAGACTTTGCAAACATCTCTCCGGTGGGAGTCAATATCTGGAGAGTAGATGAGAATATCATCCAGATAGACTACGACCGAGGTGGAAAGCATATCCCGGAAGATATCGTTCACAAAGTCTTGGAAAACGGCTGGGGCATTACAGAGCCCAAAGGGCATCACCAGATATTCATAGTGCCCATCCCTGGTGTTAAAAGCCGTCTTCCATTCGTCCCCCTCACGGATGCGAATCAGGTTGCAAGCACCCCGCAGATCTAATTTAGTAAATACCCTTGCTCCCCGAAGCCTATCGAACAGTTCAGATATCAAAGGCAAAGGGTATTTATTCTTAACGGTGATGGCGTTAAGACCCCTGTAGTCTATGCATGGACGCAATTCCCCACTCTTCTTCTGCACGAAGAAGAATCCTGCCCCAGCAGGTGACACTGACTTCCTGATGAACCCTCTTGCCAGATTTTCCTGTATGTACTGTGACATTGCCTCCGTCTCCGGGAGAGATAGCGGATAGACTCGACCCCGGGGAGGCTCAGCACCAGGCAAGAGGTCAATAGGACAGTCATAGGGGCGATGGGGCGGAAGGGTCTCCGCCGCCTTTTTGGAGAATACGTCTGCATATGACCAATACTGCTTGGGGAGAGAGGATAGATCTGCGGATACCTCAGTAGTAGCAACCTGAACGCACTCCCTCTGACACCTACCCCCACAAGATTCACCCCAACCCAGAATTCTGCCTGAGGACCACTCGATATGAGGAGAGTGGTACCGTAGCCAAGGTATTCCCAACAGGATCTCATCAATTCCTTCCGGAATGACGAGCAGAGAAATTATCTCCTGATGAGATGGCGACATGGACAGAGTAAAAGGGATGGTCTGGTGTGTTATCTGTGAGGGCAATGTCGACCCATTCACCACTCGCACCGTTACTGGTTGAGCAAGCATAACCAAGGGTATTGCGTGACGTTGGGCGAAGGCAGAAGACATAAAGTTGCCCTCCGCCCCAGAATCCACGCAGAGCTCTACCGAGTGGGAAAATGAGCCAATAGTAATTGTTCCCTTAAAGGACAACTTAGAGGCAAACGTCGCCGTGTCTAGTGTACCTCCACCAACTACCACCAGACGCTGACGTTTCCTCGACCGCTGAGGACATCTGGTGGCTAGATGTCCTGATTGCTGGCAAACATGACAGACCCTGAGTGCACAAGCGGTCCGGGACTTAAATCCTGCTTGTGACACCTCCCTGGCCTCATGTGACTCAGGAACCCGGACTGGAAATTCAAGAGGTTTGGCAAAAGTAGGAGCCAGCCGAAACCTCTGCCTACACTGGGCTCGCTCTAACCTCCGCTCGTTAAAACGGAGGTCAATTCGAGTGGAGACAGTTATTAACTCCTCCAGTGTGGCAGGAATCTCCATAGTGGCCAGAGCGTCCTTTACGTGGTCAGCCAAGCCCCTCCAAAATATGGGGATAAGAGCTTTATCCGACCAATCCAGCTCAGATGCTAAGGTGCGGAATTGGACGGCAAAATGACTGACCAAGGACTCACCCTGAGTTAATGCCAGCAATTGGAGCGCAGTATCATGGGTGACTTGAGGTCCTAAAAAGACCTGTTTCAGAGCGCTCAGAAACAGCGGAGCACTCTGCACCACATGATCGCCACGCTCCCACAGCGGCGTAGCCCATTCCAACGCCCTGTCCGACAATAGAGACAAAATAAATCCCACCTTAGCCCGCTCTGTGGGAAAACGTGTAGCCAGGAGCTCGAGATGAATAGAGCACTGACTCACAAATCCCCTGCAAAACTTGCTATCACCAGAAAATTTTTCTGGCAGCGGGAGATGAGATAATGTCGGAACAGGGGTGGCAATGGACATAGTAGCTGCAGCCACGCTGGCAGCCTGTACAGCTACTGCAGTAACATCCACAGCTGAGGTCGCGCTCTCGAGAGCCGCCAACCTACCCTCCAGCTGCTGGATATGCCGCAGAGATTGCTGTATGTCTGTCATCACTAGCCAGACCCTGGCGCTAGTGTAATGTTAGGACTGGCGGAACGCACCAAGAGAGATGTAATGGATGCGTTCGCAGTCCGGGGTCCACCGTGCAGGTGAAACCTGCTGCTAGGACATGACAGACGATATGGCGGTACTCATAAGTATACACGCGTGGGTTAAACCTCACCCAGCGTGAAGAAAGCGATCCTGTTGCGTCACAGGATCGCGGTACCGCACATAGAGCGCGAGCAAGTGGTCAGCGAACTAGACCCCAACAGGGATAGTAGTCCGATTAGACCCTTGCTGGCACTACACCACAACTGGGTGTGAAAAGTATATACAATAGAGGCACCGAAGTGCAAACTGTGCCGTGCTGGCAGGCACCACTAAGTACCCAGACATGGGTCAGGAAGCGCACATAGGCGCGTGGCGCCGCACTGGCGGTCACAGCAGAGGACGCTGACACGTGTGTGACACGTTGAGTGTTAAGTCGGGCGCTAGATAGCAGCCATACACCATACGCGAACAATCATACAGTAGGGTAGGGGTATTTAAAGGATGACTTGCACTCACAACAAACACACGTATAAAGTTGTACACTAGCGCATGGCCGTGCGGTCATGCGCAGTTTATATAGCTGCAGGACAGGAAGCGGCCACAGAAACTTTGCCCTTCCAAGACCTGCCAAGAGGACCAATAGAATGCGCTGCAGAGTCTGAGCACATGACCCTCGATCTCCAACGGAAGATCTTGCCCTGGGCATGCTCAGTGTGCGCAGACAAGGACTTAGTCCCAGAGAAGTCCACTCGCTGCTGACCAGTATTGGCTTTAAAGGCAGAAGCTGGAGAAGCAGCAGTAACTCTTCTCACAGAGTCAGACTGAGCGAGACGCTGGGATCGACGTCCCTGCTGAGCAGGCTCCACTGCGGCTGGAGGAGAATGGGAGACCGCAGTGGAGACGGATCGAGATTCCCCCTGTGCAGCAGAGGAAACTCGACTCCTAACAATTACCCCCTTTATTTGGACTGCTACTCTGAGAAATTTTTGGTGGTCTTTGTGGATGGGGACGTGATAAGATGTGTCCTTTAGATCTAGCACAGCCATAAAGCAGAGTTGGAAACAACATATTTACTGACATTTTCATTGTCTCCATTTTGAATAGCTGCACTATTAGGTGCTTGTTTAGACTCTTTAAGTTTATAATTGTCTTGTGGGACTACCTTCCCCCCACTTGGGGAAGAGTTCATTGGGAGGGTTTTTTATTATCAGTGGGGCTTTTACTGAACATTAACCCCTTATTCTTATTCTTTTTGTCCTCCCATCTATCTTGTGTTCTTGGTGGCTTTCTGCAGATGAACTTCTTACTCCGAAAGGGCCGCTTGTAGGATGGGTAGGAGAGGATGGGGAAGGACTTTTTCTTATCCTCTGCCTTGTCTAGGATGTCATCTAGGGTGGAACCAAACAGGAACTCTCCCTCAGGGAGATGATGCGTAGCTTCGATTTGGTCTGAAGATATCCCGGCCAACATTTAAGCCAAAGGGCTTGTCTAGCCGGCTTTAGAAAAGACTGCTTATCTGGCGGCAAGTCTGATAGAGTCCGCTGATGCGTCTGCCAGGAAAGTGGCCGCCCGTCTAATTACTGGTAAAGTTTTTAACATAATGTCTCGGGATGTTTTTCCCTTAAGCTGGGATTCTAACTGATCCAGCCAGACCATTAGGGAATGGGATGTACGGGTGGCGGCTACTGCTGGTTTCAGCCCTCCCCGGCTGCTTCCCAAGAACCTTTTAGGAATGCATCTGCCTTTTTGTCCATGGGGTCTTTTAAGACTCCCATATCCTCAAACGGAAGGGCAAACTTTTTAGATGCTTTGGCAATGGCCACATCTAGTTTGGGTGCTTTTTCCCAAAAGGAGCATGTCGGGTCCTCAAAGGGGTATTTCCTTTTGGGTGTAAGTAAGGCCTTCCTTACAGGTTTTTTCCACTCCTTGTTAATGAAGGCCTGGATTTTTTTCATTAAGCGAGAAGGCTCTCCTTTTTTTTTTGTTCAAGACCTCTGAACCTAATATCTGGAACCGATTTTTTTTGGGGTGGGTATCAGTCAATCTCATGGTGTTCCTAACTGCCTTGACGAGGCTATCTGTCTCATCTAGAGAGAAGCAACTATGACCCCCAGTGGAAGATGATGACGATGACAATGAATTAGAGGTATCTGAATCTTTTTCTTCGCTATCTGTGTCACTAGATCTGGGTTCAGGGGACCTGTGTCTGATCTTCCTTTGCTTTTTACCTTCCTGGAGGGACCTGAAGGTGTCCTCCACCTGAGTTTTAATTAGTGATCTAAGCTCTGTTGCAAACCTGGGAAGCCCTTCACAGACTGTCTGTTCTACACATGAGCTGCAAAGTCTTTTTTGACATGTGGAGGGCAGATCGTCTTTACAAAGCACATAGATTCTGTGTTTGGATTTCCCTGAACATTTTCTCACCTAAAGAAGAGACAAACAGAAAAAATAGAGCCCTATTAGCTGCAAACTTTCACGAAGATCACTCACCACCTGGCGGACCGATCAGTACCGGTTGGGGATGATCCGCATCTGCTGTAGGATTCTCCCTTATGCCGGATGACACTCTGGAGCCTTTGCTGTACTGGTATCCTGATCATCCTTTTCCAGTGGTGTCATGTTGTTGGTGATGAGAAACCTGTTTCCCTTTTGCCTGTGGTTTTTGCTGCTGCTGGGCTGCGGTGGTGACCTTGATTGTGGGGATCTTAATTTCCGGCAAGTCTGGATCACTCATGGCTCCTGGGGAACACTGGCCGAGCTCCATTAGAAGCATCCAGCCAGAGCACTATCCCCCTTAATTAGTTTATGACTGGATTATCCAGTCCTGCCCCGCGATGGTGTGCCATTATGCCCCGCGCCTGCGCTCTAACCGGTTACCCAGTCATGCTTTGCGCCTAACCGCGTCATCGTGCCCGCACATGCGCACTGACTGGTCCCAGAGGTGCTTTGAGGTGGCTCACCCTCAGCAAAGGATCGCACCTCTGCTTCCTGGTTCCTGGCTTCTGAGAGACCCACTGGCAGCAGTCTTTGTTCTGGGGGAGCAGCTACTTGATACTGCTTCCCCCCACCCTGAGGGACCCCTCGTGGTGGTGTGCTGCTGGCGCCGCCATGAAGAGGATTTTTTGGAGCAGCGGTCTCGTGGTCGTCCTTCTGGCCACCACTCTCTGCACACCCTAGAGGCTCACTGACCCCAGCGGTGGCGCTTCAGGTAACCACGCCAGCCGAGGCAGGGAACCCCCGCTGCCTGAATCAGTCTGACTGGCCCCAGTATTCCAATGATGATTCTAAAGTAAGCTTGCTGCAGGTTCCCTATCAAGGACATGAAACCAAACTGATGGGGGAGAGAGGTACCGCCTTTTTATCTGTAGGTTTCCTGTCCTTGATGGGATCCCTTCTCTCCGTGGTGCTGTCATGGGGGACAGAGAAAACAGGCATACATGGTTTAATAAATCCCAAAAAATTTTCAAAAAAAGGGCGCCAAGTGCAGGGGGAGGAGTATTTACAGTAACATGACAAAAATCATGTATAAAGTTGTATACATGTATATATTTTTTGTGTATATAAATTAACAGAAGAAATAAATATTCTTAAAAGTGCTGCAGATGACATAAAACAGACTTTAGTAAAGTGAATAAAAGTTTATTAATAGACTCATTATATTTATCATGCTCTAGAGGATACAATCCTGGTATTGACGGGAAGGAAAGAAAAAAAGAAAGAATACAAGAATTGAACTGCTATGTGTGAGGCTATATCCCAATCTAATTCAACAGTACTGAAATTTGTATGTATGTAAATATATACTATATATATACAAATACTGTGTGCGTGTGTCCAGTGTAATAAAGGACAGTAGATGTGCTATGACTGAGTAATTGTTTAAATCATGCTTGAAAACCATGCTCATTTTATTGTTTCATAATAACACATAAAACTAGAAATGAAACAATAAAACAAGCATGTTTTTCAAGCATGATTTAAACAATTACTTATAGCACATCTACTGTCCTTTATTACATTGGTCACACACCCTTAGTATTTGAATGTATCAATGTATCTATCTATCTACGGTATATAGATATATAGATATATTGATAAATACAAATTTAAAATTTAGATTGGGATATAGCCTCACACATAGTTTAATTCTTGTATTCTTTCTTTTTTTTCTCCTTCCTGCCAGCACCGGAATCATATCCCATAGAGCATGATAAATATAAAGTGTCTATTAATAAACTTTTATTCACTTTAATAAAATGTTTTATGTCATCTGCAGCAGTCTTTTAAACATATGTTTTTCTTCCTGTCTACTATATAATTGTCTAAGGGTCACTTCCGTCTTTCTCTCTGTCTGTCACGGAAATCCCAAGTCGCTGATTGGTCGCGGCAAAACGGCCATGAGTCCGGCAGCGAAATGGCCACTCCCTACTCCCCTGCTGTCAGTTCCCACTCCATACTTCCCTCCAGTCAGCGCTCACACAGGGTTAATGGCTGCGTTACACCGCGTTATGCCGCGGTGTAACGCACTCCGTTAACGCTGCTATTAACCCTGTGTGACCAACTTTTTACTATTGATGCTGTCTATGCAGCATCAATAGTAAAAAGATCTAATGTCAAAAATAATAATAAAAAAAAAAAATCATTATATACTCTCCTTCCGGTGCCTTTCCCGCTCCTCGCGATGCTCCGGTGACCGGTCCATGCATTGCGGTCTCACGAGATGATGACGTAGCGGTCTCGCGAGACCGCTACGTCATCATCTCGCGAGACCGCAATGCACTTTTGGCACCAGAGCGTCCCGAGGATCATCGGTAAACGCCTGGGCTGGATCTGGGGGGCCGACAGAGGGTGAGTATATAACTATTTTTAAATTATTTTTAAAAATGGGATATGGTGCCCACATTGCTATGTACTACGTGGGCTGTGTTATATACTGCATGGGCAGTGTTATATACTACGTCTCTGTGCTATATACTATGTGGCTGTGCTGTATACTACGTGGCTGTGCAATATATTACGTGGCTGGGCAATATATTATGTGGCTGGGCAATATACTACGTGTCCGTGCTGTATACTACATGGCTGGGCAATATACTACGTGGCTGGGCAATATACTACGTGTCTGTGCTATATACTACGTGGCTGGGCAATATACTACGCGGCTGGGCAATATACTACATGGCTGGGTAATATACTATGTGTCTGTGCTATTTACTATGTTGGCTGGGCAATATACTACGTGCCTGGGCAATATACTATGTGGCTGGGCAATATACTACATGGCTGTGCTATATACTATGTGGGCTGTTATATGCTACTTGGCTGTGCTATATTTCTCTGCTGTATCTGTGCATCATGAATCGTGGTATGTCTTAAAGAGGGGGGTCCACTGAGACTCTTTCGCTAGGGACCCTCAAAAACCTGGTGCCGGCCCTGGTGTCACTGATTGGTCATGCCCGGCCGCGAACAATCAACGACAGGTGCAGTCCGCCCACGAATTGGCGCAGAATTTGAACCACGCTTCGCTAATTGGTCGTGGCCAGCCAGCCGAATCCTGTGTATAAATTGCATTATTCTGAAAACTTCATAAATAAACTACATACATATTCTAGAATACCCGATGCGTTAGAATCGGGCCACCATCTAGTTATTTTATATATCTAAAAATATATACATGTCTACATCTTTATACACGGTTTTTGACTTGACTGTACATACCCCTCCCTCTGCACTTGGTGCCCTTTTTTGAATTTTTTTTCTATTTAATAAACCATGTATGCCTGTTTTTGTTTATGTATGGTTGCCCTGAAGGAGTCGGTAGACTGAAACGCATTGACATTAATCCTTCAGTTTAATATATCTATACATGTGACTTATTCCAGGAGAGCGCAGAAATACTTGATAACCTGCTATGTACAGTAATCCTACTGTCTATGGAAGCTGCTGCATCTGGTTTTCCAGCTCTATAAGTGATGTGTCTCACACAACCACACAAGGGGAGTGGTTCTACTTATTTAATTTGGATAAGACCCTATTGCGCTCTTGCGTTTTTGACATACTGTTATGAGTCTTAGCGTATCTTCTCCTCACCATAGCATGGGACATCCAGTTGTAAAAGTTTGCTGAACTATGAGTTGTAATTCTGCTAGCATCACAATTTCCACAATGGAGTCAGCCCTCTGTTCCAATTAGCGGCTCCTTCTTATTGACATCTCCTCCTACTTTAGGATGACATCCAGGCATCCATTACTGGTGTCATCAACCAATACGGTTAAGACAGTGTTTCCATTCCATTGAAAAATATAGTTGACACTACAGGTGTAGAGCATGCATTTTAAGAGTTGAATACTTCAGGGATATCTTCTGCCATAGTAGAATTGTAGAAAGCAATCTGCAAATGCATTATTGAAGAAAGAGGGGGTTGTTAATAAATCCTTAGCCATATAACATGGCCCATTTCATAAGACATCAAAGTACAGGATGCAGAGATTACCATTTTATATAGATGCCATAAAATACAACACAATACAGCCAGATGAAAAAGCATGAATCAAAATTAAGGAGAAAATATGGATTCTTTTTCTTGTCGACACTTTTTGCATAAATAAGAAAGTAAATCACTCCAAATATGAATTTAATGTTATATCAAACGGCTTTTTATCTTGACCATTTTTCCAGTTGTTGCAGGAAATGTGAACGATATGGGAGTGCGAGCAAGCATTTAGGCAGCCTGTTAATCCATGGAAATACCGACATCCTTACAATGAGTATCGCGTAATCCTGCAAGCCATTCCGCACCTGGTGAGATTCTTAGGGAATTTAAACACGTTGGTATTCCCTGCTCACTCTAGTGTTAACTTACCGTAATTCATGGGAATGGGAGCGGTAGCTGTTTAGCATTTGATTTTATGATATGTAATCATTCATTAGACGTCTTTGTAAGAAATAACAAACCTTTACTGCCTGGGCAAAAGTTGTGTATATGTCTGTTTAGAAGTATTGTCCTTTGTAATATAAACGAACCATAACGAGAAGCAGTCCGTGGGTCGAAATCATGCGCTCTCTGCTACCCATCCATTACATAATATATACAATAACACCTATGTAAAGCATACAGAACTTCTCTAGAGGTCATGTATGTAACTTTCAATGGCTTCTAAGAATGGCATATGAACATAATCCAGACCTCGAAATAGAGTACTAAAACTTACTTTCTCACTGTTTCCAAGTGCTAAGTTTGCATTAGTCACAATTTGAACCTATTAAAATATTAATTAATATTTGTAACCAATGACCTACATAGATCTTTATCATGAGGCCAGTTTTGCCACCAATAAGACAAAATGGTCTTGTGTTTTTTTCCCCGTCCATCCCTTTCCATAGGCCATTTCCTTACCTCTATGCCAGAATGCACATCCTTGGTTTATATGCTTTCACAATTTGTTGACCAAGTAGACCTCCAGTTATTCTCGATATACCTCTCACCTTATTTTTCATTGCATTACTGCAGTCATTTGGCTCTCTTTACTTTATGCCTGATGTCGGCTCTCAAGGCATTAGTCATTAATCTATGCATGTCAAGGAAATATCCACTTAAGTAGCTTTAGCCTCTTGGAGTATGGGCTGCCGGGAAACGTCTTATATGTAACAACTGTAGAAAGAACACAATCAATCACACTGTCGTAATATCTATATTGTAAGATCCTTTGTTTAATGTTAGGAATCAAGGCGATTTGCCTGCCTGGATTGCAACAACTTTCTTCCCTAAATTAATAACTTTTTAAAGTGGTAGTCCAGTTATCTATAACTATAGTGTTATAATTGCATGTTGCAAAGTTATATACATAGACCATGTCAAAGCATCTACTTGCTTTGAAGGAATATTAACAGCTATAGAATGAGGGAAGACTACCTTGGCTCACTCAGCCTACTTTTACACAGTTTGTTACAGTTTCAGTGTATGTAAAAGCTGTCAGTATGGTTTGTAAGGCATGAAAAAGCAGGGACACATAGAAATTATGGAGACTCATAGTGGAATTTCTGATCTGCTCGCCCCTCCCAAAATATAAAATAAAAATATTTGGCGTGGCACAGAAAAGCGTATCTCACAACTTTGCAGCCCATACAGAATAATTTTCCTCCCGGTGAAGCCCTAGTTTCCCCTTTTATGGGCCACATAAAGTGTGATGCCAACAAAAGTGCCTCCCAAACACAGCATGATATACCCACACAGTGATTTCCTGCACAGCACCCACCAGATTCTCAGTATGATAGCACTGACATTATGTCAACAATGATGCTTCCAATCAGTGAGCTTAGCGGCCATGCCAGTATAGACAGAATGCCCCTCTCACAACCACTGAACTCACTGATTGATTGCCATACTGTTGGCTATAGCCAATTCCAGACACCAAGAACAGTAGCAGAGACTCACTGTTGGCCTGAGGGTTGGTGAGTATAGCATAGTATGTTTGTTTTTTTATATCAAACTGCGTCCAGCAACCAATATTTCTTGAAAGGGGACAACCCTTTTAATGGATTTATACGTCTTGTTGATTCAACAGTTGATCTAATAGCCTCTGAACCTGCTCAACCAAGGAGACAAGGGTTCATTCACAAATACTGCGGACACTGGGGATCGATAAGAACACCATTCCCACACTGTTTTAACCTCTTGGATGTTGGGGTCACCAGCCCATTGATCGTAGAAATGTGTTATTACGGTAGTTGGGGCCTAACAATGGCCAAAAGTTAGTGGCAGGATAAAATAGGATGCCTGTCAACATTATGCTAATATGCATAATATTCTACACTGCAAAATCAGAAGTTTTGATGTGTATTATATGTATTGTGTATTGATGTGTATTATATGAGAAATTATGCTAATTGAAATTCAAGTTCTCTAGAAGAACTAAAGTAAAAAGGTAAAAATGTTAAAAAAAAGTGAGAAAAAAAATCCCCCTTACTCATTTCTTTATTAAACCCTTCACAGCTTATGATGTACTATTACATCATGGGTAGATGAGACTTCACGCTGAACTTCATTTGCATTTGAAGCTGAGCCCGCACTTGAAGGAGAAAGTGGCTATAGTAACATATAGCTGACACCCTACTGCATCTTCCAAATTCAGTGCTAGCACTGATCCTCACAGTTTAACCCTTTAGATGCCACATTAAAAAGTGAACATTGGATTTGGATGGTTGACAGGGGGTGCGGTCACCCTCTACACCTTCATTGACCTCCTCACAATGCAATTGCAGTGTTCCAGTGGTTATCTTGGCAACCTAAGGTACAACAATAGCCTCCTGGTCTTTCAGCTTTGGAAGCCTACTAGGCCTTACTATCAGCATGGTCTAATAGGCTGAATGTGACAAGTATAATGCACTGCAGCACAGAAGTATTGCATTGAAACATACTGTTGATCAAACTGGTGAAGGTTGACCACAGTGGGTCTAAGTAAAGAAATGAAAAACAAAAGATTTATATAAAAAAAGATTAAATCATCTTTTCTCACTTTTTCAGCCAATTCATCAGGAGAGGTATAAATGCACCCTCACTCTATGCCAGTTTTGACAGAGCAGAAGAGGCACCAAATTCAGTAAGAAGTGTATGTCACGTAATAAATTTGATGCTTCTTCTGAATGGCGTGCACCTCTATGCGCCACGCTAGTAGCAGTATTCTAGTTAGAGGTTAGAATAGCATTTTTGGTGTAAAAAAATGCTGACACTTTTCATGAATCCGACAGGTGTTCTGACATGCCTTGTTGTGACATGGCTTTTTCCCAAGTTCCCCAATTTTGGCGCAGCTGATCCAAAGTGGCGTAAAAAGAGTGAAAGTTGCAAAATGTTTACAACTTTTCAAAGCTTTTAAAGGCACTTTTGTGGCATTAAAGCTTTGATGAATCTGCCCTTATATTCTTAAAAAAACCTATAGTTATTTGGTAATACTTCATATGTAGAGACAAGATTTATAAAACTAGCATTCAATTTAACCCTTCTTAAACATGTTGTTTTTGACACTTTGCCTAAAAAAATTGCATAAAAGTGATCAAAAAGTCAAATATTCACAAAATTATTCAAATTAAAACTACAATTTGTCCTGCAAAAAGATATATAATTGGTATAGCAGTTTTCATGATAACCCAAACTATAAAAAGAGAATAGTATTTATCCCGCCTATTGAACACTGTAAAAAAGATTTTTAAAAAACTAAGCCAGAGTTGTTTTTACTCATTTTGCCTCCTAAAAAAAAGGAATACAAAGTGATCAAAAAGTCACAGGTACCCCAAAATGGTACTAATCAAAACAACATTTTGTCCTGCATAAATATGAGGCATTATACACCCCTATTTATGAAAAAATGTAAAAGGCTCTAGCTCTGTTTCACGCAAAAAAAATGTTTTTTTCTTAAAATAAGGGATTTTATTTTAGCAAAGTCAAAAAACATAAAATAAAAATACGCATAATTGATATCTATATTATAACATTATCATGTTGTTTATTCTGCTATGTGACTGCTATGTGCCTTCAAAAAAATAAAACAAAATTGTCAAAACAGTAAAATATACCCTAAAATGATACCCAAGAAAATTATAATATGTCTTGTAAAAAAAACAAGCCTTCACACAGATCCAGCTACTAATATGTCTCTTAGAATGTAGTCACATAAAAACATAAATTCTTTGGAAAAATTGGATTTTATTGCAAAAAAGTAAAAAAAAAACTAAAGAAACTTTTTTGTTACTACCTTGTCCATAAAGATCCAATTTGTAAAAGTGCATGCTATTTACAATGACCAATAAACATAAAAAAAATAAAAGGAAAAATAGAATGGCTGTTTTTGTCATCCCACCTTAAAAAAAATGAATAAAAGTCGATCAAAAAGTCACATAAACCCCAAGATCATACAAATAAAAACTTGTCGTAACAATATGGTAACATATAAAATATTTTTATTGGACTTTATTGTAATAAACAATATTAAATTATGAATTAATCAAATATTTGGTATGACCGTGTCTTTAACGACTCAAACTATAAAATGAGCATGCTATTTTTCCCATCTAATGAATACCATAAACAACAAGAAAAAACAAAGCCAGGATTGGTATTTTTTTTTTAAATAGATGAAAAAGTTAATATACTCCAAAATGGTACAAAAAAAAATAAGCCTTCATTCAGCATTGTCAACAGAAGATAAAGATGGCTACCAGAATAAGGCAGTACATTGTTTATTTTTAAATATTTTTAATATGTAAATATAGAAAAACGCACAATTATATGAATCTGGTATTGCGTTAATTTAACTGACACACAGAAAAAAGTTAATATGTCACTTATACCACATGGTTATTGCTGTGAATAAAAAAATTAAACCCAACTAGGGAAATATAACAATTTTCATTTTTTGCAATTAGCAAAGCATTACTTTCTTGAAGACGCTTATCTTGTTAAAATGCTTACAATATCACTTACCTTAAAGGGTGTAGTTTCCAAAATGTAGTCACTTCTGGGGTGTTTCTACTGTACGAATCGCTAAAGGGCTCTGCAAATACAATATAGTTTCCAGAAAAATCTGCCTGCAAATGCCGCTCATTCCCTTTTGAGCCTGTCTTGTATGTCCAAATAGTAGAGAAGCAACTCTTGTAGGGTATTTCTGTGCTCAGGAGAAATTGTTTAATACATTTAGAAGTACATTTTTTCTTATTACCTCTCATAAAAATTAAGTCCCGAAAAGGAGAGAGTAAAGAAGGCAAAACTACCCCAATGATAACAAAGGAAATAACTTGAATAGTAACTAGAACAACTTTATTATGCACAGAGTGAACAATCCAATTTAAAACATTTAAATAGCCAAATAGTACCTAGGTCTCCACAATAAATATATGTGATCAAAAAATATATATGAGATCTAATATAACATAATAATCAAAATATATGGGTAAGAAGAAAAACATCCCAAAATATAGGAGTAAAGATTTTAATTAATGGCTATAAAGGATCACATAAGGGAATATATTAAAGTTAAGTATATAAAACAATCGTACCAGTCCCAGCCCATGAAGGACATGTGATGAAATGGTGATATCCCTGAAAAAAATAATAAGGATGGAGAAAGTGTGAAAAATTGTAAAAAATAAATATTTTGTGCTCAGCTACATAATATTATAATAAATGTAATTTTTCCAATTTCAACGCCCAATAGTAGGCTTGAGCGAAACGGATCGGACAAATTCAAAAGTCGCCGACTTTTGGCAAAGTCGGGTTTCATGAAACCCGACCCGATCCTAGTGTGGGATCGGCCATGTCACGTTTCGTATGACGCGTTTGGCGCCATTTTTTCAGCCAATGAAGGAGCGTGGGCAGAGTGATGACATAGGTCTTAGGGGCGTGGACGCCTATCGCCATCTTTTCGCTTGTGAGCTGTAGCGATTTGCAATGTGTAACACCAGCTTTTCCGTTCAGGGACGGAGGAGAGAGAGAGAGAGAGAGAGAGAGAGAAAAAAAATAAGTTAGATTTCCCATTGACTTTGCATTGGATTTCGTGTTTCGGTCGGTCCCCGACTTTTCGCCATAATCGGCCGATTTCACTCGACTCGACTTTAGAGATAGTCGGGTTTCGCGAAACCCGACTCGACCCTAAAAAAGTAAAAGTCGCTCAACCCTACCGAATAGTAAAGGTATCATTGAAACATATATTGAGTAAAAATGTTGACTCCCTCGATGAAATCCTTGAGGGGTGTAGTTTTTAAAATGGGGTCACATCTGTGGAAATTTGCACTATAGTCGTGCCTCAGAGATCTGCACAAGTGTTATGGTGCCTGAAAACCAATCCAGAAAAGTTTGTGCTCCAGAAGCCTTATGGCACTCTATCCCTTTTAAGCTGTCCCATGAACCGAAACTGTAGTGTATTACCACAGATGGGGAATTGCCTTACTTTGGAGAAAAATTGTATTACGATTTATTTATACTTTTGCTATATCATCTCTGCAGAAAAAAAAATAAAAAATATTTTTTTTTGTGAAAATAAGTTTTAATTTTCACAGGTCATTGGTAAAAGAACTTGCGAAACATCTGTGGCATCAAATTTATCATTGCACACCTAAATAAATTCCTTCCTCTGTAAATATGACATAATACCTGCAAACTATTCCAGTGAAATCTGTGCCCAAACAATGGTATACTACCCCATATAGTGTACCCAGAACAAATTATGCAATATATCATGTGGTGCTTTTTCTCTTACTACTTCTGGTGAAAATGAAAAATTTCGGGATGAAGCCACATTTTACTGTAGAAAAAATGAATTTTTCATTTTTACATTCCAATTTGTGCTCATTCCTGTAAAGCATCTGAAGTCTTAAAAAACTTCCTAAAAATGTTTTTAAATACTATAAGTGGCTCATTCTTTCAATTCACGGTATTTATAGAGGGTTTTTAAAATATAGGACCCTCAAAGGCACTTGAGAGCTAAATTGACCCCTAAACTATCATTTTCTGAAAGTTTCTTGAAAATACGGAAAATTGATGAACTTAGAAGCCATTTAATGTTTCAAAAATAAATGGATGTTTAAAAAAATCTGTTTTCAGGGCAGACATATTAACGCCTTTACCCCCGAAGGTGGTTTGCACGTTAATGACCAGGCCAATTTTTACAATTCTGACCAATGTCATATTATGAGGTAATAACTCTTTCTTTCAGAGGGTTATGGAGCCATTTTGCTTTTCCAAAGCCTTTGTACTACCAGTAACGTAGAAGACCCCTATATTTCTGTTAACAGATGATGGACCTGAGTTTGGGTTTGCTTTCTTTGTGGATTGAGGTGAAGCTTTTATTGGGAACATTTCACATAACATTTAGGATCACAGTTATCCAGCCCTCTACCCTGAACACTTACTTTGGGGTTTCCATCTGAATCTCTAAGTGACGTGATACAGATGAAACTCTCGATGGATCCATTTACTATAATGAGGCAGCAGAGTTACTCTCGATCCCGTATGACGTCTGTTCAACGGCGTCCTTCTTTTCAGAAGTGCACAAAACTGTGGCCGACGGCAACTTTTATGCAATCCTAAAAAGACGGACACTGCCGGATCACAGGTCGGACGGTGTCCACAGTGTCTGCATCTGCCTCATTATAGGGAATCTTCCACCAGAGGCTCAGCGCAGAGTGCAGGATAAATGTGCCCCAAGCCTTACTGCGATCTTTGGGAGGCAGCATGAAAAAATCAGCAGGTGAAGAATTAGTTTTATTTAATTTTTACACCTTTCCTTGTGCTGTATAAATGATTAGGTGACTTTATTCTTCGGGTCGGTGCAATTACAGCAATACCAGGATAATAACCGGCTTTTATGTTTGGCTGTTGTCACACATTAAAAGACGCTTTTTATTCCAAATATAGTTACTATGTTTTGAGAGCTATAATTTTTTTCATATTTTGGCCCACATAGTCATGTCAGGGCTTGTCTTTTGCGGGACAGGTTGATGCTTTTATTGGTACCATTTTCGGGCACATGACATTTTTTGATCGCTTTGTATTCTGATTTTTGGGAGACAGAATGAACAAAAACCAGCATTTCAGGATTTTATTTTTTTGAGGGGAGTTTATGTTGTTTCATTTGTGGTAAAATTGATAAGGCAGTTTTATTCTTCGGGTCAGTACGATTACAGCGATACCTCATTTGTATCGTTTTTTATGTTTTGGCGCTTTTACACAAAAACTATTTTATAGAAAAAATAAATATTTTTGCATCGCTTTATTCTGAGAGCTATAACTTTTTTATTTTTCTGCTGATGGAGCTGTATGGCAGTTTGTTTTTGTGGGTCAAGATGATGTTTTCAGCGATACCATGTTTATTTATACCTGTCTTTTTTATCTCATTTTATTCCACTTTTTGTTCGGCGGTATGATGATAAAGTATTGTTTTTTGTCTTTTTTTATGCTGTTTACTAAAGGTGTTAAACAGTTGGACACTTTTAGAGGTCGGGTCATTGCGAGTGCAGTGATACCAAATATGTGTACTTTTATTATTTCTATATTTTTTCATATAAATATTTATTTATAGATACAATATCTTTTGATTTTTTAATTTTTTTTATATATATTTTTACAATTACTTAAAAAAAGTGTTTTACTTTTTTTAACTTTTTTACATTGTCTCACTTTTGAACTATCATTTTTTGTATGCAGCTATGGAGACCCAGATGTCGTCATGATGACATCTGGTCACAATGGCAACGATCGGGACTCCGCGTCACGCCGCAGGGTTTTTGATCCAAAGTCAGAGGAGCTGTCATGCCTCTGCCGACTCCCAGAATGCTGCCATCAAGTTCGATCACAGCATTCAAGGGGTTAAAGTGCCGGGAGCGGTTTGTGACTTTGTGTCAGCTGTCAGAATCAGCTGACACCCAGCAGCGATCGCTGCACACCACACGTGTGGGCGGGCAATCACAATGATGTAATAATTCGTCCCTGGTCAAATTGGCCCAGGGCACATGGACGGATTATTGCATCAGATGTCAGAAAGGGGTTACAAGTTTGCAAAATTTCAGGGTTGTTTTTCATAAGTTCAAAAAAAAATCAATCTACATTTCCTCTTAACAGAAAGTACCATGTCTTATAATATAACATTCTCAAAATCTCTTGGATATCTAAAGCCATTCTAAAATAATTGTTAAATAAAGTGACTTGCCAGATTTGGAAAATGGAGCTGCAGCTAACGTTCTCAAAACAGCGCATCATAAAGGGTTTTATAATATTAATTATAATAGTAATAATTTTTTTTTTGCTTATTCACCTTTCAAAATATTGACCCAAACTCTATAAAAAATATATGTACCCCAATCTGAAGTCTTCACTTAACTCCATTTGTGATATAATAAAACAGTTTTGGCTCTTCGAATATGGAGACAAAAGTGATATTATTGTACAAAAATGCAAGACAAAGTAAGACATAATTGTGAAAAAGTGCAAAAAAGGTAAAACATCTACTATATAATTGTCTAAGGGTCACTTCCGTCTTTCTGTCTGTCCTTCTGTCAGTCTGTCTGTCACGGATATTCATTGGTCGCGGCCTCTGTCTGTTATGGAAGCCAAGTCGCTGATTGGTCGTGGCAAAACACCCACGACCGTTGCCACGACCAATCAGCAAGGGCCACAGTCCGGCGGCAATATGGCCGCTCTTTCCTCCCTGCACTCCGGTTACGCAGCTATTAACCCTGTGTGACCAACTTTTTACGTATGCAGCATCAATAGTAAAAAGATCTAATGTTACAAATAATAATAATGACAAAAACCATTATTCTCACCCTCCGACGTCGTGCCCGCGTCCTCGGCAGTGCAAGCGGCAGGTTCCGGTGCTAAGGATGCTATGCGAGAAGGACCTGCCATGACGTCACGGTCATGTGACCGCAACATCATCACAGGTCCTGCGCTCATACCAACCGTGGGACTGGAAGCTGCTGCGTGCACCGCACACAGGCGACACGACTACAAGGGGCCCTCGGAAGGTGAGTATATGTTTATTTTTTTATTTTTTAACCTGTTACATACGTGGCTGGGCAATATACTACGTAGCTGGGCAATATACTATGTGACTGGCCAATATACTGTGTGACTGGGCAGTATACTAAGTGTCTGTGCTGTATACTACGTGGCCCTGTGCTGTATACTACATGGCTCTGTGCTGTATACTACGTCGCTGTGCAATATACTATGTGGCTGGGCAATATACTATGTGGCTGGGCAATATACTACGTGACTGGGAAATATACTACGTAACTGGGCAATATACTACGCGACTGGGCAGTATACTATGTAACTGGGCAATATACTACGAGACTGGGCAATATACTACGTGACTGGGCAATATACTATGTGGCTGGGCAATATACTAAGTGGCTGGGCAATATACTACATCACTGGGCAATATACTACGTAGCTGGGCAATATACAACTTAGCTGGACAATATACTACATGGCTGGGCAATATACTACTTGGCTGGGCTATATACTACGTGGGCTGTGCAATATACTACGTGGACATGCATATTCTAGAATACCCGATGTGTTAGAATCGGGCCACCATCTAGTAATAAACATAAACAAGTATATAAATTTTTTTTTATTATAATCTATAATACTTGCATATGCTTGAAAAAAGGTGCTTGCTGGAAAAAATCTCACTGGTGCCTTGGAGACAATTTGTCTCTGAATTTGCTAGTAGCTCGGGGGGAAGTTGCCCCAGGGAAGCACAGAGTCTGTGGAGTGATACAAAGGGAATTATCATCACGGACACAAAAAACTAAGCAGTTTTTTATAGAATTGCTATTTTACATGTATCAACATGTAGGACAGATAGCGATAATAGTAAACAATAAACATGCAAACATTCACTAAAGGCAGTGAGGTATATAGGAAAGGATAGGAATGTAGTAACCAAATGGGAATAGGACAATGAGCATACACCCAAAAACAGCACGCAGCAATCTCCAGTATCAAAGACAATCTCCAATTCAGCACAGCATCTCCAAAGAGCTAGGAAACAAAGCTTTAACTGGCAAGGAAGAGAAGGTCTGACCAGATATTGTAAGGAGAGGAAATGACCAGGTCAGGAACAGCTGTGAGATGGAGCTGCATGTATCTAACCAGCATAGAAAGGGTCATTAACCTCTTCAGCACCAAAGGAAACGGAATCTAGTTAATATGAAATGCAAACACATTGGCTAAATGGACAATCTGCGATTCACAATACGTAGTAATTTTCTTACCCCTGATCTCCCAAGAGGACGTGACCTGCTTGTGACATGTATGAACCAAAACCATAACCCAAATATGGGTAGTGAGTTCCAAATAGCACTAGCATAAAGCAGAAACCAATAATTATAAAGTGAGGGACAGGGAAAAGTTGGATTATTACTTCCAGGGTATTTTTTTCCCTTTGGTTCACCCACCAACATGTGTCAATTGTGTCCTCTGTTTTGAAACAATTACCATTATTAACATTTTTGTCTTTTTTACAAGTTATTTCTTATTTTGGTTTATTTTTTCCTGTCCTGCACTTTATCATTATTGGTTTCAATATCTTGATCGGGTAAAGTAATCAACCAATATCTCTTCAAATTGATGTCCTGGTCAGTTAAAATTTTCTGTAAAATAGTAGCGACTTGGATAAATAACATGTCACATTATATTTCTAACCAATGTTGAAATATAGGAATTTCCAAACGTTTCTCTTACTTTTTCTTAAACCTATAATTGTTAGAGTGTACAACGGCTAAATGATTATGGTCTGACGGATTGTGTTGAGTAGGGTTGAGCGAAACGGGTCGTTCATTTTCAAAAGTCGCCGACTTTTGGCAAAGTCGGGTTTCATGAAACCCGATCCGACCCCTGTGCGGGGTCGGCCATGCGGTACGCGACTTTCGCGCCAAAGTCGCGTTTCAATGACGTGAAAAGCGCCATTTCTCAGCCAATGAAGGTAAACGCAGAGTGTGGGCAGCGTGATGACATAGGTCCTGGTCCCCACCATCTTAGAGAAGGGCATTGCAGTGATTGGCTTGCTGTCTGCGGCGTCACAGGGGCTATAAAGGGGAGTTCCCGCAGACCGCCATGTTACTGCTGCTGATCTGAGCTTAGGGAGAGGTTGCTGCCGCTTCGTCAGAAGCAGGGATAGCGTTAGGTAGGATCCATTAACCACCAAACCGCTTGTGCTGTAGCGATTTCCACTGCCCAACACCACCTTCGGTGTGCAGGGACAGTGGAAGCTACATTTTTTTTTTTTTTCCCCTCAGCGCTGTAGCTCATTGGGCTGCCCTAGAAGGCTCCCTGATAGCTGCATTGCTGTGTGTACGCCGCTGTGCAAACCAACTGCTTTTTTCAAAGCACAAATCCTCTTGTTCCTTCCTTTCTGCACAGCTATCTTTTTTGTTTGTACACACTTTTTATTTAATTTGTGCATCAGTCCACTCCTTATTGCTGCCTGCCATACCTGGCTGAGATTACTGCAGGGAGATAGTAATTGAAGGACACTCCCTGTTTTTTTTTTTTTTTTTTTGTGGGAGATTAAGATTGACATTTCTGCTAGAGTGCCATCCCTGTGTGTGCCATCTCTCACTCAGTGGGCCATAGAAAGCCTATTTATTTTTTTGCTTGATTTGGGTTATAAAATCTACCTGAAAAAATCACTACATCAATCAGTGGGAGAAAAATATTGGCCTCAGGGCTTGTGTGCCACTCTTGACTCCTGTGTGTGCCATCTCTCAGTCAGTGGGCCATAGAAAGCCTATTTATTTTTTTGCTTGATTTTGGTTCTAAAATCTACCTGAAAAAATCACTACATCAATCAGTGGGAGAAAAATATTGGCCTCAGGGCTTGTGTGCCACTCCTGACTCCTGTGTGCATCATCACTCACTCAGTGGGCCATAGAAAGCCCATTTTTTTTTTTTTTTGCTTTATTTGGGTTCTAATTTCTACCTGAAAAAATCAATAAATCAATCAGTGGGAGATTAATATTGGCCTTTGGGCTTGTGTGCCAGTCCTAAGCGTGCCATCTCTCTCTCTCAGATAGTGGGCCATAGAAAGCCTATTTATTATTTTTTTTATTGGGTTTATAAATTTTCCCTGGAACCAAAAAAAAAAAGTGGGAGATTAATATTGGCCTCTGGGCTTGTGTGCCAGTCCTGAGCGTGCCATCTCTCTCACAAATAGTGGGCCATAGAAAGCCTATTTATTTTTTTGCTTGATTTGGGTTCTAAAATGTACCTGAAAAAATCACTACATCAATCAGTGGGAGAAAAATATTGGCCTCAGGGCTTGTGTGCCACTCATGACTCCTGTGTGCATCATCACTCACTCAGTGGGCCATAGAAAGCCCTTTTTTTTTTTTTTTGCTTTATTTGGGTTCTAAATTCTACCTGAAAAAATCAATAAATCAATCAGTGGGAGATTAATATTGGCCTTTGGGCTTGTGTGCCAGTCCTAAGCGTGCCATCTCTCTCTCTCAGATAGTGGGCCATAGAAAGCCTATTTATTATTATTTTTATTGGGTTTATACATTTTCCCTGGAAAAAAAAAAAAAGTGGGAGATTAATATTGGCCTCTGGGCTTGTGTGCCAGTCCTGAGCGTGCCATCTCTCTCACAAATAGTGGGCCATAGAAAGCCTATTTATTTTTTTTTTTTTGGTTTTATAAATTCTCCCTTAAAAAAAAAAGGGAGATTAATATTGGCCTTTGGGCTTGTGTGCCAGTCCTAAGCGTGCCATCTCTCTCTCTCTCTCAGATAGTGGGCCATAGAAAGCCTATTTATTATTTTTTTTATTGGGCTTATAAATTTTCCCTGGAACAAAAAAAAAAAGTGGGAGATAAATATTGGCCTCTGGGCTTGTGTGCCACTCCTGACTCCTGTGTGCGTCATCTCTCACTCAGTGGGCCATAGAAAGCCTTTTTTTGTTTTATTTGTTTTCTAAATTCTCCCTGAAAAAATCATTTTATTTTATTTGGTTTCTAAATTCTTCCTGAAAAAATCATTTTATTCTATTATTTTTTTTTCCTAAAGTCTCCCTGAAAAAAAAAAAAAAAAACAAATCAGTGGGAGATTAATATTGCCCTTTCTGCTTGTGTGCCAGTCTTGACTCCTGGGTGTGCCATCTCTCTCTCTCTCTCCAATTGTGGGCCATAGAAAGCCTATTATTTTTTTAGCTTGATTTGGGTTCCAAAATCTACCTGAAAAAATCACTACATCAATCAGTGGGAGATAAATATTGGCCTCTGGGCTTGTGTGCCATTCCTGACTCCTGTGTGCGTCATCTCTCACTCAGTGGGCCATAGAAAGCCTTTTTTTGTTTTATTTGTTTTCTAAATTCTCCATGAAAAAGTCATTTTATTTTATTTGGTTTCTAAATTCTTCCTGAAAAAATCATTTTATTCTATTTTTTTTTTCCTAAAGTCTCCCTGAAAAAAAAAAAAAAAAAAAAAATCAGTGGGAGATTAATATTGCCCTTTCTGCTTGTGTGCCAGTCTTGACTCCTGGGTGTGCCATCTCTCTCTCTCTCTCCAATTGTGGGCCATAGAAAGCCTATTATTTTTTTTAGCTTGATTTGGGTTCCAAAATCTACCTGAAAAAATCACTACATCAATCAGTGGGAGATAAATATTGGCCTCTGGGCTTGTGTGCCACTCCTGACTCCTGTGTGCGTCATCTCTCACTCAGTGGGCCATAGAAAGCCTTTTTTTGTTTTATTTGTTTTCTAAATTCTCCCTGAAAAAATCATTTTATTTTATTTGGTTTCTAAATTCTTCCTGAAAAAATAATTTTATTCTATTATTTTTTTTCCTAAAGTCTCCCTGAAAAAAAAACAAAAAACAAATCAGTGGGAGATTAATATTGCCCTTTCTGCTTGTGTGCCAGTCTTGACTCCTGGGTGTGCCATCTCTCTCTCTCTCTCCAATTGTGGGCCATAGAAAGCCTATTATTTTTTTAGCTTGATTTGGGTTCCAAAATTTACCTGAAAAAATCACTACATCAATCAGTGGGAGATAAATATTGGCCTCTGGGCTTGTGTGCCACTCCTGACTCCTGTGTGCGTCATCTCTCACTCAGTGGGCCATAGAAAGCCTTTTTTTGTTTTATTTGGTTTCTAAATTCTTCCTGAAAAAATCATTTTATTCTATTATTTTTTTTTCCTAAAGTCTCCCTGAAAAAAAAAAAAAATCAAATCAGTGGGAGATTAATATTTATATTTGTGCTTCAGTGACAGTCCTGCGTGTGTGGCATCTCTCTCATTTGTTGCCACCAACAACAGAGTGTGTAACATTGTGCCTGATTTTCGTTGTGGTCTCACTCACCTGTAAAGGGGTAGCTAAATCATACTGAAGTTACAGCTCACCGTGTAATTTGTGTGACAGCAACAAATACTGTTAGTTTGTTTACGTTTTTAAAACAATGAGGAAGTATGGTGGAAGAGGTCGTGGCCGGGGGCGTTCATTGTCAGCTAGTAATGAGGGTAGTGGTAGTGGTGGAGCATCAGCTGGTCGTGGGAAAAAAAATATTGCACCTAAGTCTGGAGCTGTGGAGCCAGGTTTGTCGTCTGGCTACACAAGGCCTCGAACGCTCCCTTTTCTGGGAGTAGGAAAACCGCTTTTAAAGCCGGAGCAGCAAGAGCAAGTTTTGGCTTATCTTGCTGACTCAGCCTCTAGCTCTTTTGCCTCCTCTCGTGAAACTGGTAAATGTCAAAGCAGCGCGTCGTTAGTGGATGTTCACGGTCAGGGACAAGTCGCTTCCTTGTCCTCTTCAGCAAAAACAACAACAGAGAAGAATGCAGCAGGCGACACAACGGGTTACTCCATGGAGCTCTTTACATATACCGTCCCTGGCTTAGAAAGTGAAGCAGTTAACAGTCCATGCCCATTACAAGTTGAATCTGACATGGAGTGCACTGATGCACAGCCACAGCCAGACTACTATGCTGGTCCTTTGACTCAGACCACAACATTGCCCTCGCAGGGTAATGATCCAGAATCAGACCCTGATGAGACTATGTTGCCCCATCACGAACGCTATACCACCGACCGACACGGTGACACAGACGAAGTTGCACACGAGCTACAAGAAGAGGTAATAGATGACCCAGTTCTTGACCCCGATTGGCAGCCATTGGGGGAACAGGGTGCAGGCGGCAGCAGTTCTGAAGCGGAGGAGGAGGGGCCGCAGCAGGCATCAACATCGCAACAGGTTCCATCTGCCGGGCCTGTATCTTGCCCAAAACGCGTGGCAAAGCCAAAACCTGTTGGAGGACAGCGTGGCCATCCGGTTAAAGCTCAGTCTGCAATGCCTGAAAAGGTATCCGATGCTAGAAAGAGTGGAGTCTGGCATTTTTTTAAACAACATCCAATTGATCAGCGCAAAGTCATCTGTCAAAAATGTTCAACTACCTTAAGCAGAGGACAGAATCTGAAAAGTCTCAATACAAGTTGCATGCATAGACATTTAACCACCATGCATTTGCAAGCCTGGACTAACTACCAAACGTCCCTTAAGGTTGTAGCACCCTCGGCCAATGAAGCTAGTCAGCAACGCAACATCCCTTCCGGCAGTGTAGGGCCACCATTTTCCGCACCACCTGCAGTATCTGTGCAGGTTTCTTTGCCAGGCCAAAGCAGTCAGGGTCAGGGAATCACCAGTTTCGTAGTAGGAAACACTGCATCTAGGGCACCGGCGGCAACAATACCATCTCCCACCGTCTCTCAGTCTGCCATGTCCACCGGCACCCCCGCTAGTTCCACGATCTCCAGCTCTCCAGTCCAGCTCACCCTACATGAGACTATGGTTAGAAAAAGGAAGTACTTAGCCTCGCATCCGCGTACACAGGGTTTGAACGCACACATAGCTAGACTAATCTCGTTAGAGATGATGCCCTACCGGTTAGTTGAAAGCGAAGCTTTCAAAGCCCTGATGGACTACGCTGTACCACGCTACGAGCTACCCAGTCGACACTTTTTTTCCAGAAAAGCCATCCCAGCCCTCCACCAGCATGTTAAAGAGCGCATCGTCCATGCACTCAGGCAATCTGTGAGCACAAAGGTGCACCTGACAACAGATGCATGGACCAGTAGGCATGGCCAGGGACGTTACGTGTCCATCACGGCACACTGGGTAAATGTGGTGGATGCAGGGTCCACAGGGGACAGCAAGTTTGGGACAGTTCTGCCTAGCCCACGGTCTAGGAAACAGTTGGCTGTAGCCGTTCGCACCCCCTCCTCCTCCTCTTCGTCCTCCTGCAGAAGCGAGAGCTCGTCCACAGACCGCAGTCGCACAACCACTCCATCCGCAGCTGCCACTGTTGCACACCAGGTCTCCCATTATGGGGCAGCTACTGGCAAACGTCAGCAGGCTGTATTGGCTATGAAGTGTTTGGGCGACAACAGACACACCGCGGAAGTTCTGTCCGAGTTCTTGCAGAAAGAAACGCAGTCGTGGCTGGGCACTGTAGATCTTGAGGCAGGCAAGGTAGTGAGTGACAACGGAAGGAATTTCATGGCTGCCATCTCCCTTTCCCAACTGAAACACATTCCTTGCCTGGCTCACACCTTAAACCTGGTGGTGCAGTGCTTCCTGAAAAGTTATCCGGGGTTATCCGACCTGCTCCTCAAAGTGCGTGGACTTTGCTCACATATCCGCCGTTCGCCCGTACACTCCAGCCGTATGCAGACCTATCAGCGTTCTTTGAATCCTCCCCAGCATCGCCTAATCATAGACGTTGCAACAAGGTGGAACTCAACACTGCACATGCTTCAGAGACTGTGCGAACAGAGGCGGGCTGTTATGTTTTTGTGGGAGGATACACATACACGGGCAGGCAGTAGGATGGCAGACATGGAGTTGTCAGGTGTGCAGTGGTCGAAGATTCAAGACATGTGTCAAGTCCTTCAGTGTTTTGAGGAATGCACACGGCTGGTTAGTGCAGACAATGCCATAATAAGCATGAGCATCCCCCTAATGCGTCTGCTGATGCAAAGTTTGACGCACATAAAGGATCAGGCGTCTGCAGCTGAGGAAGAGGAAAGCCTTGATGACAGTCAGCCATTGTCTGGCCAGGGCAGTGTACAGGACGAGTTAGCGGGCGAAGAGGAGGAGGAGGACGAGGAGGATGATGGGGATGATTATATTTTTAATGAGGAAGCTTTTCCGGGGCCACTGGAAATTGGTGGCGCGGCAAGGCCGGGTTCTGGTTTTTGGAGGGACACAAGTGACGTGGATTTGCCTGAAACTGCCCCTCAACCAAGCACAACCGCAGATTTGAGAACTGGAACTTTGGCCCACATGGCGGATTATGCCTTACGTATCCTCAAAAGGGACACACGCATAACTAAAATGATGAACGATGACGATTATTGGTTGGCCTGCCTCCTTGATCCTCGCTATAAAGGCAAATTGCAAAATATAATGCCACATGAGAACTTGGAACTAATATTAGCAACCAAACAATCAACTCTTGTTGACCGTTTGCTTCTGGCATTCCCTGCACACAGCGCCCGTGATCGTTCTCACACGAGCTGCAGGGGCCAGCAGACCAGAGGAGTTAGAGGGGCAGAAATCAGAAGTGGCGTTGGCCAGAGGGGTTTTCTGACCAGGTTGTGGAGTGATTTTGCTATGACCGCAGACAGGACAGGTACTGCAGCATCAATTCAAAGTGACAGGAGACAACATTTGTCCAGTATGGTTACAAACTATTTTTCATCCCTTATCGATGTTCTCCCTCAACCGTCATTCCCATTTGATTACTGGGCATCAAAATTAGACACCTGGCCAGAATTGGCAGAATATGCATTGCAGGAGCTTGCTTGCCCGGCAGCTAGTGTCCTATCAGAAAGAGTATTCAGTGCTGCAGGTTCAATACTAACAGAAAAAAGGACTCGTCTGGCTACCCAAAATGTAGATGATCTAACCTTCATTAAAATGAACCACAACTGGATTTCGAAATCTTTTGCCCCACCTTGCCCGGCTGACACCTAGCTTTCCTATGAAAAGGTCTTGCCTGTGGACTATTCTGAATGCCTTTTCCAATCTCGTAATTTTCTGCACCTGATTGTCCAGCATACGACATGTTTACACCTCACTAAATGGCCAAACTCCCCACACGGGGCCGTGGTATCGACACTTGGCGACAGCACCCGTGAGAGTGCTGTTTGTCTGAAGAGGTGGGTGTGCCCGCTTTTGGTCGACGGCACTGCCACTGGGTCCCTCCTAGTACAATAAAGTGTCTCTGGCGGTGGTGGTGCGCACCCAACGTCAGACACACCGTTGTAATATGAGGGGCCCTGGGCCTGTACCGCCGGCCACAAGACAGTTCCCCCCCCCAGCTCAAACAGTGCTCTACCACTTGCAAAATTATCTCACAGCTCCATCAATGTTTAGTCTATGCGCTGACATCCTTCAATGCCTGCCACTGACAATACCATTGTATTGACATTTTTGTTATGTTAGGCCTTCGAAGCCTGTCTGCGGTCACTCCTTCCACTAGGCCTCCACTGACCACACCACTGCTGCCCGTGTACCCCTGGAACCAATTTAAAATTGCCTACAGCCATGTGTTATTATTTTAGGCCTTCGATGCCTGTCTGCGGTCACTCCTTACAATATGCCTCCACTGACCACACCACTGCTGCCCGTGTACCCCTGGAACCAATTTAAAATTGCCTACAGACAGCCCAATTTTTTTATTTTAGGCCTTCGATGCCTGTCTGCGGCCCATTCTTTCTAATACTACTACACTGACCAGGCCACTGCTGCCCGTGTACCCCTGGAACCAATTTAAAATTGCCTACAGCCATGTGTTATTATTTTAGGCCTTCGATGCCTGTCTGCGGTCACTCCTTACAATATGCCTCCACTGACCACACCACTGCTGCCCGTGTACCCCTGGAACCAATTTAAAATTGCCTACAGCCATGTGTTATTATTTTAGGCCTTCGATGCCTGTCTGCGGTCACTCCTTACAATATGCCTCCACTGACCACACCACTGCTGCCCGTGTACCCCTGGAACCAATTTAAAATTGCCTACAGCCAGCCCAATTTTTTTATTTTAGGCCTTCGATGCCTGTCTGCGGTCCATTCTTTCTACTACTACTACACTGACCAGGCCACTGCTGCCCGTGTACCCCTGGAACCAATTTAAAATTGCCTACAGCCATGTGTTATTATTTTAGGCCTTCGATGCCTGTCTGCGGTCACTCCTTACAATATGCCTCCACTGACCACACCACTGCTGCCCGTGTACCCCTGGAACCAATTTAAAATTGCCTACAGCCATGTGTTATTATTTTAGACCTTCGATGCCTGTCTGTGGTCACTCCTTCCACTAGGCCTCCACTGACCACACCACTGCTGCCCGTGTACCCCTGGAACCAATTTAAAATTGCCTACAGCCATGTGTTATTATTTTAGGCCTTCGATGCCTGTCTGCGGTCACTCCTTACAATATGCCTCCACTGACCACACCACTGCTGCCCGTGTACCCCTGGAACCAATTTAAAATTGCCTACAGCCATGTGTTATTATTTTAGGCCTTCGATGCCTGTCTGCGGTCACTCCTTCCACTAGGCCTCCACTGACCACACCACTGCTGCCCGTGTACCCCTGGAACCAATTTAAAATTGCCTACAGCCAGCCCAATTTTTTTATTTTAGGCCTGTCTGCGGTCCGTTCTTTCTACTACTACTACACTGACCAGGCCACTGCTGCCCGTGTACCCCTGGAACCAATTTAAAATTGCCTACAGCCATGTGTTATTATTTTAGGCCTTCGATGCCTGTCTGTGGTCACTCCTTCCACTAGGCCTCCACTGACCACACCACTGCTGCCCGTGTACCCCTGGAACCAACATCAGAAAATATAAAAATAAGTATTTTGCTTATAAAAAAGAAAATACTGGAGAGATATCAAATGCAGACATTTTAACATTAAAAACAAACACATACAACAAAAATCTGGTACAGTACTAAAAATGGCCACCAGCTACAATAACTTTCTCCTGCAAGTAGTTAACTGAAAGTTTTTTTCAATTTAAAACACAGATATGGCATCCACCGAGTGTTGTCCTGTCGCGTCTTCTTTATATTATTGCCAAGAAGATGCAAAACAATGAAAATAATAAAATCATTATTTACGAAAAAAATAGAGCAAGTCAAAACCACATTGCAAATAAACATTCATTACAAATAAAGAAGCAGGGCGCGTCCGAGGGTGAGTATATACCTAATAAGAATATAATCACCCTCGGACGCGCCCTGCTTCTTTCCGACAGCCTTCCTTCCTAAGAATCAGCCCTTCCGTGGTGTAGAGAGAGGGTTTGTTACACTCCAAGGTGTTCCCCAGGTTGCCTTTCCTGAGCTTCGATCTTCATGCTCTCGTTTAGTAGTTGTCGGAAAGTAGGCTGCATTAGGCCTACAAATTGGGTATGGGGTGGAGAGAGATGGTGTGTTACACTCCAAGGTGTTCCCCAGGTTTCCTTGCCATTGCTTCGGTCTTCCGACTCTCGTTTAGTAGTTGTAGAAAACTACACTGCATTAGGCCTACAAAATGGGTATCGGGTGGAGAGAGATGGTGTGTTACACTCCAAGGTGTTCCCCAGGTTGCCTTTCCTGAGCTTCGATCTTCCGGCTCTCGTTTAGTAGTTGTTGGAAACTACACTGCATTAGGCCTACAAATTGGGTATGGGGTGTAGAGAGATGGTGTGTTCCACTCCAAGGTGTTCTCCAGGTTGCCTTTCCTGAGCTTCGATCTTCCGGCTCTCGTTTAGTAGTTGATGGAAACTACGCTGCATTAGGCCTACAAATTGGGTATGGGGTGTAGAGAGATGTTGTGTTCCACTCCAAGGTGTTCCCCAGGTTTCCTCGCCAATGCTTCGATCTTCATGCTCTCGTTTAGTAGTTCTTGGAAACTACACTGCATTAGGCCTACAAATTGGGTATGGGGTGTAGAGAGATGGTGTGTTCCACTCCAAGGTGTTCCCCAGGTTTCCTCGCCAATGCTTCGATCATCATGCTCTCGTTTAGTAGTTGTTGGAAACTACGCTGCATTAGGCCTACAAATTGGGTATGGGGTGTAGAGAGATGGTGTGTTCCACTCCAAAGTGTTCCCCAGGTTTCCTCGCCAATGCTTCGATCATCATGCTCTCGTTTAGTAGTTGTTGGAAACTACGCTGCATTAGGCCTACAAATTGGGTATGGGGTGTAGAGAGATGGTGTGTTCCACTCCAAGGTGTTCTCCAGGTTGCCTTTCCTGAGCTTCGATCTTCCAGCTCTCGTTTAGTAGTTGTTGGAAACTACGCTGCATTAGGCCTACAAATTGGGTATGGGGTGTAGAGAGATGGTGTGTTCCACTCCAAGGTGTTCCCCAGGTTTCCTCGCCAATGCTTCGATCATCATGCTCTCGTTTAGTAGTTGTTGGAAACTACGCTGCATTAGGCCTACAAATTGGGTGTGGGGTGTAGAGAGATGGTGTGTTCCACTCCAAGGTGTTCTCCAGGTTGCCTTTCCTGAGCTTCGATCTTCCGGCTCTCGTTTAGTAGTTGTTGGAAACTACGCTGCATTAGGCCTACAAATTGGGTATGGGGTGTAGAGAGATGGTGTCTTTCACTCCAAGGTGTTCCCCAGGTTTCCTCGCCAATGCTTCGATCATCATGCTCTCGTTTAGTAGTTGTTGGAAACTACGCTGCATTAGGCCTACAAATTGGGTATGGGGTGTAGAGAGATGGTGTGTTCCACTCCAAGGTGTTCTCCAGGTTGCCTTTCCTGAGCTTCGATCTTCCGGCTCTCGTTTAGTAGTTGTTGGAAACTACGCTGCATTAGGCCTACAAATTGGGTATGGGGTGTAGAGAGATGGTGTGTTCCACTCCAAGGTGTTCCCCAGGTTTCCTCGCCAATGCTTCGATCATCATGCTCTCGTTTAGTAGTTGTTGGAAACTACGCTGCATTAGGCCTACAAATTGGGTATGGGGTGTAGAGAGATGGTGTGTTCCACTCCAAGGTGTTCTCCAGGTTGCCTTTCCTGAACTTCTATCTTCAGGCTCTCATTAAATTGTGGTTAAACGGAACAACTGCATTTGGCGTACTAGTTGGTTTGGGGCCTACTATCGGTGTCTGCCACTCCTTGCTGTTCTCCTGGTTTCCTGTCCTGAAATTCCGTTTTCAGGCGCTCGTTAAGTAGTTGTTAATGTTAGACTGCATTTGGCCTACTAGTTGGGTTGGGGCCTACTATCGGTGTCTGCCACTCCTTGCTGTTCTCCTCCACTGAACAAAGCTGTGCCGCCTGTTTACTACGGTTGCCAATTTTGAACTGCATTTCGACTACTTACTGATTTGGGCCTACTCTCTGTGTCAGCCTCTCATTCCAGTTGTCCTCCACTGCAATGCCCCCTGGTTATTCCTGTGTTACCAATTTTGAACTGCATTTAGCCAACTTTATTCTTTGGGCCTATATCTGTGTTTCCTCCTCATCCTGCCCATTGCCCAGCCAGTGATAGATGAGTCTGCTGGTACATTGACCCATAACGCAACATTCCCCGTGCAGGCTACACAACAACATTGTGACCCTGCTGAAAGTCAGGTTGCTCTTCCCGCATACCATACCACCTTACACGGGGACAAAGAGGAAGGTGCAGATGAAAGTGCAGGTTCCTTCATCAGGTGGGGGGAGGAATACTAGTTGGCGACGTCACTGGCACAGGGCCTCTCATAGTACGCAAAAGTGTTGCTGCCGGTGGGAGGCGCCCCCGCCGTGCAAACACACCGCTGTACTTTGAGGGGCCCTGTGCCAGTGCCAATGCCAACGAGTGGACCCCCCTGCTTGCTCAGGTTCACAGCACTTGCAAAGTTGAAATACTTACCTCTCCCTGCTCCACTGCCGTGACGTGGTCCAGATTTCCTGGGCCCACTAATTACTTGAACCAGCCCTACCCACCACAACTTTAGCCAAATGAACCCCAATTTCAAATGCCTTCCAATTATTATAAGGTAAATTACGCTTGACAAGCTTCATTAAGAAGAATGGATGGTTTTGACATTAAAATGGGCACTCTAGGTGTTTTCCTGGCCCCCACTCACTGCCGACTATGCTGCCCCATTGACTTGCATTGGGTTTCGTGTTTCGGTCGATCCCGACTTTACGTCATAATCGGCCGATTTCACTCGACCCGACTTTTGAGATAGTCGGGTTTCGCGAAACCCGGCTCGACTCTAAAAAGGTCAAGGTCGCTCAACTCTAGTGTTGAGGTGTACATTGATGAAGTCAGTAAATACTGGTGTATGACCACCTTGTTTTGTTACTCTCAGTTCTTCTCTGTAATCCTCAATGTTTGGATGATAGAAATAAATGTTGCTATATGACCCAATTAAAAATGTTTATTTTTCCAAGATGTCTAATCCTTCTATATTATTTCAAAATACTCTTTTTAGGTGATTCCTTTGTATCTTCATTCATACTGCACTCACACACAAATTATACACCATTTGAAAGGTAAACTTGCGCCCTTCAGCAAGAAAATAGCCACACAAACCACACATCCATGATGTGATCACAAAATATATTTTAAACATTAGTTTTCATAAAACTGCAGTAAGGAAAAATGACCTGCAGGTGGCACCACACGCTGGACGTAACTGAACCCTGGGTATTTATATTTATCTGTGGTTTTTACTTTTGCTGCTATAATTAGTTCCCTTGATCTTTGATATGCATGACACTGTCCCTGATTGCCCTTAGGGGATTATGCACTTTATACTTTATTACACATTCTTTTTTCTGAGGCCAATCAGGGAGAGAGGATCTCCCAGATACAAGTGTGTGATGTATTAAATATTTTATATCTGTCTTGAGACTCTTTTGGCTATGAGCACCATGCACTTTACTCAATAACACCTATATGCAATATTGAACTGTGCCTCAAGCGTATGATATTAAATTCTTTATCTTGGATATAATACACGTGGTATATTTATACCCAGGATACTTTCATCATATGTTATATCCAATGTATGTTTCTTTCCATCCTGTTTTTTCAGTTTGCTCTTATTTCCTTAAAACATTTTAAAATTTGTATTTTCAATAAAGACATTATTGATTCTTTACGCTGTGTTGGGGGACTTTTGTATCTAGTCTACAGATTTTGTGGTTGATCACAGTCCTCTGTACATTTGTGGCTATTTGGTTTAGTCTTGCATCTCTGATCAGTCTTCTCCTTGTTTGAGATGAAAGTTTAGAGGGACGGCCGGGTCTTGGTAGATTTGCAGTGGTATGATACTCCTTCCATTGCTCCTTGGGATGTTTAAAGTTTTGGAAATAATTTTGTATCCAAATCCGGCTTTAAACTTCTCCACAACAGTATCACGGACCTGCCTGTTGTGTTCCTTGGTCTTCATGATGCTCTCTGTGCTTCAAACAGAACCCTGAGACTATCAGAGAGCAGGTGCATTTATACGGAGACTTGATTACACACAGGTGGATTATATTTATCATCATTAGGCATTTAGGACAACATTGGATCATTCAGAGATCCACAATGAACTTCTGGAGTGAGTTTGCTGCACTGAAAGTAAAGGGGCCGAATAATATTGCACGCCCCACTTTTCAGTTTGTGAATTACCACAAAAATGTAAAATAACCAATAAATTTCTTTCAACTTCACAATTGTGCTCCACTTGTTGTTGATTCTTCACCAAAAATTTACATTTGGTATCTTTATGTTTGAAGCATGATATGTGGGAAAAGGTTGAAAAGTTCCGGGGGCCGAATACTTTCACAAGGCACTTTATACAGCCTATATATATATATATATATATGTATATATATATATATATATATAGGCTGTATAAAGTATATATAGATATGCTCTGTTATTCTGATATTTTGCTGCTTGACCTTACCTTTGACCATCCATTTGCCTAGCCGTGAGAAGTGAAGTTGACAAGCGTCACAACCTGACAGATAATTCTCTGCTCTAACCAGAACCAGCATGTATCAGACACAAGCTCTACCCTTTCAGCGAGATATGTTTTACTCTAAATTGCTGAAGAGAAATACATACAATACCTCTGAAACGTTTGGACACACTTGTTCATGCAATAATTTTCCTTGTTCTTACTGGAATGTACATATTGTCAATGTGGACTGAAGTCAGCAAAACAACAATAAAACACATATGAAGATATGGAGAAAAAAACATGTGTGAAATAAACGAGAATATGCGTTAACTTTTTACTCTGATGACATCGTTACACACCTCTCAAACAGTTTTATCAGATAGTTACCTAGAGTAACTTTCCCACAATCTTGAAAGTGTTCCCAGAGTGCTGAGCACTTTGTTGTTACTGTGCAGTCCAACTCATCACAAACCATCTCCTTTGTGTTGAAGATGGGTGATTTTGGAGGCCATGTCATCTGACCCAGCACTCCAATCCGTTTCTCTGTAGTAACATAGCCCTAAAACAGCCTGGAAGTGATGGTCCATCTATCTGCATTTCAGATGCACTCCATAATCCTTTGTCAAAACTCAAAGCTGCTGGTTAATTGTGCATGGTATTTGAAAGCAATCAACAACAGTATCATATGCAAAGCACCCTCACACCATCACACCCCATCTCCATTCTCAGTTGGCACTACCCATGTAGAAACCATCCTCTCACTTTTTTTGCATCTCACTCATAAATATTGCCTCATCAGTATACAGTACAGTTACCAATGATCTAATGTTTATTCTTTCATTGGCCCCAACAAGTCTCGTCTTCTTGTTTATGGTAATTGGTGGCTTCTCTGCAGCAATTCGACTGGTAAACATTTGATCTTGCAGTCTTTTCTGTAAAGCTAATGTTGAGATGTTTTTTCTACTTGATGTTTTTGCATTATTTATGAGGGCTGTTATCTGAGGTATTGTCAGTTTATGTTTTCTGAGGTTGATTTAGCTGATGAACTTATCTTCTGCAGCAGAAGAAATACCTGATCGTCAGTGGCTTTTTCTCACCCTGATCTCATTGAGTAACAGGTCTCTTCTTAAGGTACCTTCACACATAACGATATCGTTAACGATATCGTTGCTTTTTGTGACGTAGCAACGATATCGTTAAGGAAATCGTTATGTGTGACAGCGACCAACGATCAGGCCCCTGCTGGGAGATCGTTGGTCGCTGAACAAAGTCCAGAACTTTATTTCGTCGCTGGATCTTCCACAGACATCGCTGAATCGGCGTGTGTGACACCGATCCAGCGATGTCTTCACTGGTAACCAGGGTAAACATCGGGTTACTAAGCGCAGGGCCGCGCTTAGTAACCCGATGTTTACCCTGGTTACCAGCGTAAAAGTAAAAACAAACACTACATACTTACCTACCGCTGTCTGTCCCCGGCACTGTGCTCTGCACTCCTCCTGTACTGGCTGTGAGCGTCGGTCAGCCGGAAAGCAGAGCGGTGACGTCACCGCTCTGCTTTCCGGCCGCTGTGCTCACAGCCAGTACAGGAGGAGTGCAGAGAAGCAGAGCGCCGGGGACAGACAGCGGTAGGTAAGTATGTAGTGTTTGTTTTTTTTTACTTTTACGCTGGTAACCAGGGTAAACATCGGGTTACTAAGCGCGGCCCTGCGCTTAGTAACCCGATGTTTACCCTGGTTACCCGGGGACTTAGGGATCGTTGGTCGCTGGAGAGCTGTCTGTGTGACAGCTCACCAGCGACCAAACAGCGACGCTGCAGCGATCCGGATCGTTGTCGGTATCGCTGCAGCGTCGCTTAATGTGAAGGGGCCTTTTTGCTCACATATAGTGAGAAACCTGTCACTTAATGGGATCAGGGCATGGAGAAACTGTTGAGTATCGACCTCTTGGATTATCCAAGTGGCTTGGTTTCAAAAGTAGTTTTTTTGCAGGTGGGCAGCTTGGGGAATAGAAATCTATTACTAAACTAGATGATGGCCCAATTCTAACGCATCGGGTGTTCTAGAATATGTATGTATGTCTATAGTAGCCACATAGTATATAGCACAGGCCACGTACCAAACAGTATATAACACAGCCCATGCAGTATATAACGTTGCCCACGTAGTATATAACACTGCCCACGTAGAAAATAGCAGGCACGTACTATATAACACTGCCCACGCAGTATATAGCACAGCCCACGCAGTATATAACACAGCCCACGCAGTATATAACACAGGCCACGCAGTATATAACACAGCCAACGTAATATATAGCACAGCCCATGCAGTATATAACACAGGCCACATAGTATATCACACAGCCCATGCAGTATTTAACACTGGCCACGTAGTATATAGCAGCCACACAGTATATAACACAGCCCACATAGTATATAGCAGTGTGGACACCATATCCCTGTTAAAAAAAATAATTAAAATAATAAATAGTTCTATACTCACCCTCCGGCGTCCAGCGAAGGGTGCATAGACAGCATCAATAGTAAAAAATTGGTCACACAGGGTTAATAGCAACATTAACGGAGTGCGTTATGCAGTCCGTTAACGCTGTCATTAACCCTGTGTGAGCGCTGACTGGAGGGGAGTATGGAGCGGGCGCCGGGCACTGACTGGACGGAAGTAGGGAGGGACTAATTCTCGGCCGGACTGTGGCCGTCGCTGATTGGTTGCGGCAGCCAGGACAGGCAGCTGGCGAGACCAATCAGCGACGCGGGATTTCCGTGACGGAAGTTGCAGACAGACAGACAGAAGTACCCCTTAGACAATTATATATATAGATTATACAGAATTGCAGTTCTTTTGGCATTATCTTGAGGAATGTGGGTACTAAACAATTCATAAAATATTTTTTGGCATATCATTAGTGATGAGTGAGTGTACTTGTTGCTCGGGCTTTCATGAGCACACTCTGGTGGTCTCCGAGTATTTATAGCTGCTCGGAGATTTAGTTTTTGTTGACTCAGTTACATGATTTACGGTTGCTAGCCAGCCTGAGCACATGTGGGGGTTGCCTGGTTGCTAGAGAATCCCCACATGTATTCAAGCTATCTATCAGCTGTAAATCATGCAGCTGAGGCAACGAAAACTAAATCTCCGAGCACTTACAAATACTCGGAGATCACCCGAGCGTGGTCTGGAAAACCCGATATTGCCTTTGTGTGAACAGCGCCACAGACAGACAGAATCTTTTTTTTGTGCATTAATATGCCAAGCAACCACCCCCTCCATAGATTGGCAGGTCGTGAGTGGTTGTCTCATCGGCTTTTTTTCCACCTGTGCTAGGTGGGTCCACTGCATCCTGTTAGTGCATTTGTCTGGAGGCCTGCGCAGGTAAACATCTCTACTCTGCTTATACTTTTCTCAATGCTTTGTATCCTTTTTTTTGCTGCTTAGGAATAGAGTCAGGAGGACCCATGACGTGGGTTACGAGCTTACATATTTTGGCCATAGGGCAGAATCCCCCCTCAAGTGACAACAATTTGGCAATTATACCCTTTTGGGAATTTATCTACAGGTATAATGACAATTTTGCCCTCATGGGTGTTTTCCAGAAACAAGCAGCAGTGTATGTTGCTGTAGTGACCAGCAAGTTATAGTGACCAGTACATTGTAGTGACCAGTACGTTATGCCCAGCACATACTTCTGGAGACACGCACCCATAAATTAGAAGGGCTCTCATCGCTACAGAAATGCCAAACATGTGGATGCTAAATGTTGTTTAGGCACACTGTAGGGCTCATAAGGGAGGGGGCATTTGGATTTGGGAGCTCAGAATTTGCTGAATTTATTGGGGGGGGGGGGGGGCAGGAGCCATTTTGCTTTTCCAGAGCCTTTCTGGTGCCAGTAACGTGGTAGCATCCTATATTTCCATTGACAGATGACAGACCTGAGTTGGGACTTTTTTTGTGGATTGAGCTGAAGGTTTTATTGGGAACATTTTACATACTGTTTGAGATCACTTTTTTTCATCGCTCTATGCTGAGCACTTACTTTGGTGTTTCCATCTAAATATCTGAATTATGTGATTCAAATGAAACCTCCTTACACTATAATGAGGCAGCAGAGTTACTCTGGGCTCCTTCTGGCCTCTATTCAGTGGTGTCCTTTTTTTAGAAATACACAAAACCCTGGGGGACTGCTCTTTTATGCACACCTTAAAAGATTAACACCACTGGATTACAGGTGAGACGGTGTTCACAGTGACTACATCTGCCTCATTATAGGGAATCTTTCGCCGGGGGTTCTTCCTGAATCACATATTTCAGAAAATTACATGGAAACTCTGGTGTAAGCGCTCAACGTAGAGCGCAGAATAAATGTGACAAATTTTCGACAGAATTATGATATTTTCATATATAAATGAAAAACATATTGAATCTAAATTTACCACTAACAAATCGTAAAATTAGGGTTGAAAACTTGATTTTTTATTTTTTCCGGACAGCTTCTCAAAAACTCATGGACTGCCAACATTTTTTATGCACACATTTGAAAACCATAATAAATCATAAAGATATTATGTAACATATGTCTATAGTACATTATTCTGATATGAAGACTTGAACTACATTCACTGTGAACTGTAAATTGATGATAATTACAGTCACAATAATCTGTACAAGTTTATACAGCCTTGAGCATCATGGTCACATCCAATTTTCACACAATCGCTGAGATATGTAGAAGCATTCAAAAATGTACTATCTCATAAAGTGATACATGTCAGATTTGAAAAATGGGGCTCTGCAGATGGTTAAAATTAAACATCGTCTTCGGTTAGACTATATAATAGTTCTTGAAATTTCTAAGAGGCTATAAAACTTAATTTATGATTCAGTGAGTGAGGTGATCATACCTGTTGCTGTTGACAGCTTGTATGAGCTAGCAGATGCTAGCACAAGACTGCTTACATGGGAATCAATTTCAGCAGTCTACACATATTGCATTCTAATGAATGTGTAGCCCTTTTGAATAAAAAAAAAATCCAAAATGCAACTTTTAGTGATATTCAGAAGTGCAGAAAAAATTATTTGGCTTTATTCAAATTTCCATTTTAAAATTCAAAGCATCCATTTATGAAGAGAAAGGAATAAGCCTCTTATTAGAATAAACTGACACCGGATGCTAAAAGAATAACATATTTGCAAGAGTGTAACGATTGCAGTTGAAGAAAGTGTGACCGCGGCCAGGCCCATGGGGGGGGCCCCCCATTATAACAAGATGGGGGCAAACATTGTTGCTAGATGGGTGATATAATTACTGTATGGGGTTCAGAATGAGGAACATACATTATTAGTTTATGGTAGCAAGTTGGGGAAATCATTACTGCATGCGACCTATTGGGGGACAATATTACTGTAAGGGGGCCAGAATAGGGGAAAACTCATGGTTGCCCATATATTAATTCAGAGGGCCAAAATTTTTGACCTTCCAACTGTTTTGAGGCCTAAAAAGAAGAAAAGTGAAAATGAATGACTTCATTTGGAGGAACTACTGGTAAGTCACTGGATTTACAGCATACATTATATGATCTACTGAGCCCCTGGGTATAATGTCACTGGTGGTAATATACTTATCAGTGTAGTGATACTATTTGGTCACTTTGTGGTGGTAATATGTGATTCAGGCATGTTTTGGCAATATTTGTCTCTTGTATCTGATGATATTGGTCTTGGTATAGTGGATTTTGTGCAGAAAAAGGATGGTGGTTATCCCCATATGGTGTTTTTATATGTTCATTGCGTGATGGTATTTATCCCCATTTATGCCGTTTGTTATTGGAATAACAGACTTGTTCAGTAACAATATAGTGATATTTGTTATTTGGCAACTGTATGACTACTATTTAGATGTAGTACTTAGAAAGTGTTGTATTGCCGTGTTTTTGATGGAATTGAGATTTACCGTATATACTAGAGTATAAGCCGACCTGAGTATAAGCCGACCCCCCTAATTTTGCCGCAAAAAACTGGGAAAACTTATTGACTCGAGTATAAGCCTAGGGTGGAAATGCAGCATTTACCGGTGAATTTCAAAAATAAAAATAGATCATTATTTCCCGATAGCTGTGCCATATAGTGCTCTGCACTGTTCATTATTTCCCCATAGCTGTGCCATATAGTGCTCTGCACCGTTCATATTGCCCCATATCTGTGCCCCATATAGTGCTTTGCACCGTTCATATTGCCCCATATCTGTGCCCTATATGCTCTGCACCATTCATATTGCCCCATATCTGTGCCCTATATGCTCTGCACCGTTCATATTGCCCCATATCTGTGCCCTGTATGCTCTGCACCGTTCATATTGCCCCATATCTGTGCCCTATATGCTCTGCACCGTTCATATTGCCCCATATCTGTGCCCTGTATGCTCTGCACCGTTCATATTGCCCCATATCTGTGCCCTATATGCTCTGCACCGTTCATATTGCCCCATATCTGTGCCCTATATGCTCTGCACCATTCATATTGCCCCATATCTGTGCCCCATATATGCTCTGCACCGTTCATATTGCCCCATATCTGTGCCATATATACTCTGCACCGTTCATATTGCCCCATATCTGTGCCCCATATAGTGCTCTGCACCGTTCATATTGCCCCATATCTATGCCCCATATAGTGCTCTGCATCGTTCATACTGCCCCATATAGTGCTCTGCACCGTTCATACTGCCCCATACAGTGCTCTGCACCGTTCATACTGCCCCATATAGTGCTCTGCACCGTTCATACTGCCCCATACAGTGCTCTGCACCGTTCATACTGCCCCATATAGTGCTCTGCACCGTTCATACTGCCCCATACAGTGTTCTGCACCGTTCATACTGCCCCATACAGTGCTCTGCACCGTTCATACTGCCCCATATAGTGCTCTGCACCGTTCATTCTGCCCCATACAGTGCTCTGCACCGTTCATATTTCCCTATAGATGCTCCACATAAATCTGTGCCGCTGCTGCAATAAAAAAAAAAAAGCCATACTCACCTCTCTTGATTGCAGCTCCCGGCATCTCGTTCCGGCGTCCGGTCCCGGCGTCTCTCTCCGCTCTGACTGATCAGGCAGAGGGCGCCGCGCACACTATATGCGTCATCGCGCCCTCTGACCTGCACAGTCAGAGTGGAGAGAGACGCCGGGAAGATGGAGCGGCGCCCGGCGGCTGGAACGGGGACAGGTAAGTATGACATACTTACCTAGTCCCAGCGATCCTGGCGCTCCCCGCCTGTCACACGGTCTTCTGTGCTGCAGCTCTTCCTGTCAGCGGTCACCGGCACCGCTGATTAGAGAAATGAATAGGCGGCTCCACCCCTATGGGAGGTGGAGCCGCCTATTCATTTCTCTAATGAGCGGTCCCACGTGACCGCTGAAGAGGGGAAGAAGCTGCAGCACAGAAGACCGTGGGACGGCAGGGGGAGCGTCAGGAGCGCCAGGACTAGGTAAGTATACCTCAGCGCCCTCTCCCCCTCACCCGCTGACCCCACCGCTACCATGACTCGAGTATAAGCCGAGAGGGGCACTTTCAGCCCAAAAATTTGGGCTGAAAATCTCGGCTTATACTCGAGTATATACGGTATATATTTTATCTGTATACAGAGAGCTAGAGAGAGATCCACAGTGTGTGCAAAACTTTAGGTAGGTCGAGAAAAATACTGCACAGTAAAAATTTCCATTAAAAAATAGACAAATTAGAGGAATCTAAAACAGATAAATATTCATATTGACCACCCATTGCCTTCAAACCAGCAACAGTTCTTCTAGATACACTTATACACAGTTTTTAACGGAACTCAGCAGTGAGGTTGTTTCAAACAACTTGGAGAACTAAATACAGTTCTTCTGTGGATGTTGCTTGTGCAAATCCTTCTGTGTCTTCATGCAATCCCACACAGACTTGATGATGTAACATCAGGGCTCTGTGAGGACCTTCTGTGCTTTTAGGACTCTGCTTCCCTTTTTTATACTAAAGCACTGCGGAATATGTTAGCGCTATATAAAAATAAAGATTATTATTATTATTATTATACTGAAGATAGCTCTTAACCATTTACATGCTTGAAATGTAGTGTTTGTTACTAGCTGTGTTATATAACGGGCACCTGACAGTAGCTGATGCGATAGAGTCTCCGATGTCATCAGTTGCCACCCTTTAAATATTGCTATCAGCAGCATTTAAAAGTCTTCAAGAAAGCAAACTTCAGGGTGCACATTGGTTCCTATCACAGCCAGGGACATTCTGAAAAAAAAAATCAGACAGTCTCGGCAGTTATGACTTTAATACAGTTTCTCTTTATTTCAGTGTAACTTCAAATATTCAGCCTATCCCAAGCTTTTATCAACAACTTAAATAGGTAAAAATCTTCCAATGTCAAATTTGACTTTTTTTTCTCTTCTTTTGTGTTGTTCCAACGCAAACAAAGGAAATAAACATGTGTGTAACAAAGCATGTGTAATTGCAATAATTTTCCTGGAGAAACAATTCATTTTCTGAAACAGTTTCAAGAGGACTGCCAACAACACTTCCTGTGACAGTCCATATATATATATATATATACACACACACGTGTCAATATATAAATGTGCACATATATGGGATAGATAGATAGATAGATAGATAGATAGATAGATAGATAGATAGATAGATAGATAGATATGTGTATGTGCAATGGGTAAAATAAGTAATGAATACATCACCAATTTTTGTAAGTAAATATATTTCTGTTATTGACATGAATTTCTCACCTGGGTCTGGCTACCATACATCAGAAGTTTGACATTCGGTTATGAAGGCCTAGTCATGGCGTTGCCCACGTCATCTCCAGATGAATCTCCAGCTATCATTGCATCCAAGACAAAAACAAGACTCCTCACTGAAGAACATATACCCTCCATTTCAACCTCCATTGTCATCCTGCTCTATACCAAGATAGCCTTTAATAGTGGTGGCGTGAGGTCAAGTACAGAATAGATCAATTGTGGAACTAGTGGTATGACCATTTTTTCAAAGTGTCCAAGGAGCCATTTTTCAATATGACATCAGGTCACATGTTGCTTGTGCTACTGTGAGCAGCTACCATGGCATGCAGTATATCTGGACTTGTTTTTGATTGTGTGTACTGTGTATGGCATCGGATTATTTTTTGTGAACCCTTGCACTGAAATAGGTGAGACTCTTCCGATTCATGGGAGAAACCAGTTCATGCTACGATTTTTCACACACACATTCAGTCAGTGAACAAAATCACTCAACTGTATTACTACATTGAATAATATTGGTCCAAGTGTTGTTAGGTTTTTTCACGGAAAGCACTCGCACCGAAAATATGGTCGGGTATGGTTGTGTGAACGAGCCATAACACATTTGAAACATCAAAATTGATTTATCTGAACATAATCAGCACAGTAAATTTCTCATATTGATAAGGAGACAAGTGTTATACGCGTAAGCCTACTTTCACACTAGCGTCGTGTGATGTCCGTTGCAATGCGTCGTTTTGGAGAAAAAACGCATCCTGCAAAGTTGCCTGCAGGATGCGTTTTTTCTCCATTGACTTGCATTAGTGACGCATTGCGATGTATGGCCACACGTCGCATCCGTCGTGCGAAGGATGCGTTGTGTTTTGGCGGACCGTCGACACTAGAGTTGAGCGACCTTGACCTTTTTAGAGTCGAGCCGGGTTTCGCGAAACCCGACTATCTCAAAAGTCGGGTCGAGTGAAATCGGCCGATTATGACGTAAAGTCGGGATCGACCGAAACACGAAACCCAATGCAAGTCAATGGGGCAGCATAGTCGGCAGTGAGTGGGGGCCAGGAAAACACCTAGAGTGCCCATTTTAATGTCAAAACCATCCATTCTTCTTAATGAAGCTTGTCAAGCGTAATTTACCTTATAATAATTGGAAGGCATTTGAAATTGGGGTTCATTTGGCTAAAGTTGTGGTGGGTAGGGCTGGTTCAAGTAATTAGTGGGCCCAGGAAATCTGGACCACGTCACGGCAGTGGAGCAGGGAGAGGTAAGTATTTCAACTTTGCAAGTGCTGTGAACCTGAGCAAGCAGGGGGGGCCCACTCGTTGGCATTGGCACTGGCACAGGGCCCCTCAAAGTACAGCGGTGTGTTTGCACGGCGGGGGCGCCTCCCACCGGCAGCAACACTTTTGCGTACTATGAGAGGCCCTGTGCCAGTGACGTAACTAGTATTCCTCCCCCCACCTGATGAAGGAACCTGCACTTTCATCTGCACCTTCCTCTTTGTCCCCGTGTAAGGTGGTATGGTATGCGGGAAGAGCAACCTGACTTTCAGCAGGGTCACAACGTTGTTGTGTAGCGTGCACGGGGAGTGTTGCGTTATGGGTCAATGTACCAGCAGACTCATCTATCACTGGCTGGGCAATGGGCAGGATGAGGAGGAAACACAGATATAGGCCCAAAGAATAAAGTTGGCTAAATGCAGTTCAAAATTGGTAACACAGGAATAACCAGGGGGCATTGCAGTGGAGGACAACTGGAATGAGAGGCTGACACAGAGAGTAGGCCCAAATCAGTAAGTAGTCGAAATGCAGTTCAAAATTGGCAACCGTAGTAAACAGGCGGCACAGCTTTGTTCAGTGGAGGAGAACAGCAAGGAGTGGCAGACACCGATAGTAGGCCCCAACCCAACTAGTAGGCCAAATGCAGTCTAACATTAACAACTACTTAACGAGCGCCTGAAAATGGAATTTCAGGACAGGAAACCAGGAGAACAGCAAGGAGTGGCAGACACCGATAGTAGGCCCCAAACCAACTAGTACGCCAAATGCAGTTGTTCCGTTTAACCACAATTCAATGAGAGCCTGAAGATAGAAGTTCAGGAAAGGCAACCTGGAGAACACCTTGGAGTGGAACACACCATCTCTCTACACCCCATACCCAATTTGTAGGCCTAATGCAGCGTAGTTTCCAACAACTACTAAACGAGAGCATGATGATCGAAGCATTGGCGAGGAAACCTGGGGAACACCTTGGAGTGGAACACACCATCTCTCTACACCCCATACCCAATTTGTAGGCCTAATGCAGCGTAGTTTCCAACAACTACTAAACGAGAGCCGGAAGATCGAAGCTCAGGAAAGGCAACCTGGAGAACACCTTGGAGTGGAACACACCATCTCTCTACACCCCATACCCAATTTGTAGGCCTAATGCAGCGTAGTTTCCAACAACTACTAAACGAGAGCATGATGATCGAAGCATTGGCGAGGAAACCTGGGGAACACTTTGGAGTGGAACACACCATCTCTCTACACCCAATACCCAATTTGTAGGCCTAATGCAGCGTAGTTTCCAACAACTACTAAACGAGAGCCGGAAGATCGAAGCTCAGGAAAGGCAACCTGGGGAACACCTTGGAGTGGAACACACCATCTCTCTACACCCCATACCCAATTTGTAGGCCTAATGCAGTGTAGTTTCCAAGAACTACTAAACGAGAGCATGAAGATCGAAGCATTGGCGAGGAAACCTGGGGAACACCTTGGAGTGGAACACAACATCTCTCTACACCCCATACCCAATTTGTAGGCCTAATGCAGCGTAGTTTCCAACAACTACTAAACGAGAGCCGGAAGATCGAAGCTCAGGAAAGGCAACCTGGGGAACACCTTGGAGTGTAACACACCATCTCTCTCCACCCGATACCCATTTTGTAGGCCTAATGCAGTGTAGTTTTCTACAACTACTAAACGAGAGTCGGAAGACCGAAGCAATGGCAAGGAAACCTGGGGAACACATTGGAGTGTAACACACCATCTCTCTCCACCCCATACCCAATTTGTAGGCCTAATGCAGCCTACTTTCCGACAACTACTAAACGAGAGCATGAAGATCGAAGCTCAGGAAAGGCAACCTGGGGAACACCTTGGAGTGTAACAAACCCTCTCTCTACACCACGGAAGGGCTGATTCTTAGGAAGGAAGGCTGTCGGAAAGAAGCAGGGCGCGTCCGAGGGTGATTATATTCTTATTAGGTATATACTCACCCTCGGACGCGCCCTGCTTCTTTATTTGTAATGAATGTTTATTTGCAATGTGGTTTTGACTTACTCTATTTTTCTGGTAAATAATGATTTTATTATTTTCATTGTTTTGCATCTTCTTGGCAATAATATAAAGAAGACACGACAGGACAACACTCGGTGGATGCCATATCTGTGTTTTAAATTGAAAAAAACTTTCAGTTAACTACTTGCAGGAGAAAGTTATTGTAGCTGGTGGCCATTTTTAGTACTGTACCAGATTTTTGTTGTATGTGTTTGTTTTTAATGTTAAAATGTCTGCATTTGATATCTCTCCAGTATTTTCTTTTTTATAAGCAAAATACTTATTTTTATATTTTCTGATGTTGGTTCCAGGGGTACACGGGCAGCAGTGGTGTGGTCAGTGGAGGCCTAGTGGAAGGAGTGACCACAGACAGGCATCGAAGGCCTAAAATAATAACACATGGCTGTAGGCAATTTTAAATTGGTTCCAGGGGTACACGGGCAGCAGTGGCCTGGTCAGTGTAGTAGTAGTAGAAAGAACGGACCGCAGACAAGCATCGAAGGCCAAAAAAAATAAAAAAATTGGGTTGGCTGTAGGCAATTTTAAATTGGTTCCAGGGGTACACGGGCAGCAGTGGTGTGGTCAGTGGAGGCATATTGTAAGGAGTGACCGCAGACAGGCATCGAAGGCCTAAAATAATAACACATGGCTGTAGGCAATTTTAAATTGGTTCCAGGGGTACACGGGCAGCAGTGGTGTGGTCAGTGGAGGCCTAGTGGAAGGAGTGACCACAGACAGGCATCGAAGGCCTAAAATAATAACACATGGCTGTAGGCAATTTTAAATTGGTTCCAGGGGTACACGGGCAGCAGTGGTGTGGTCAGTGGAAGCCTAGTGGAAGGAGTGACCGCAGACAGGCTTCGAAGGCCTAACATAACAAAAATGTCAATACAATGGTATTGTCAGTGGCAGGCATTGAAGGATGTCAGCGCATAGACTAAACATTGGTGGAGCTGTGAGATAATTTTGCAAGTGGTAGAGCACTGTTTGAGCTGGGGGGGGGAACTGTCTTGTGGCCGGCGGTACAGGCCCAGGGCCCCTCATATTACAACGGTGTGTCTGACGTTGGGTGCGCACCACCACCGCCAGAGACACTTTATAGTACTAGGAGGGACCCAGTGGCAGTGCCGTCGACCAAAAGCGGGCACACCCACCTCTTCAGACAAACAGCACTCTCACGGGTGCTGTCGCCAAGTGTCGATACCACGGCCCCGTGTGGGGAGTTTGGCCATTTAGTGAGGTGTAAACATGTCGTATGCTGGACAATCAGGTGCAGAAAATTATGAGATTGGAAAAGGCATTCAGAATAGTCCACAGGCAAGACCTTTTCATAGGAAATCTAGGTGTCAGCCGGGCAAGGTGGGGCAAAAGATTTCGAAATCCAGTTGTGGTTCATTTTAATGAAGGTTAGATCATCTACATTTTGGGTAACCAGACGAGTCCTTTTTTCTGTTAGTATTGAACCTGCAGCACTGAATACTCTTTCTGATAGGACACTAGCTGCCGGGCAAGCAAGCTCCTGCAATGCATATTCTGCCAATTCTGGCCAGGTGTCTAATTTTGATGCCCAGTAATCAAATGGGAATGACGGTTGAGGGAGAACATCGATAAGGGATGAAAAATAGTTTGTAACCATACTGGACAAATGTTGTCTCCTGTCACTTTGAATTGATGCTGCAGTACCTGTCCTGTCTGCGGTCATAGCAAAATCACTCCACAACCTGGTCAGAAAACCCCTCTGGCCAACGCCACTTCTGATTTCTGCCCCTCTAACTCCTCTGGTCTGCTGGCCCCTGCAGCTCGTGTGAGAACGATCACGGGCGCTGTGTGCAGGGAATGCCAGAAGCAAACGGTCAACAAGAGTTGATTGTTTGGTTGCTAATATTAGTTCCAAGTTCTCATGTGGCATTATATTTTGCAATTTGCCTTTATAGCGAGGATCAAGGAGGCAGGCCAACCAGTAATCGTCATCGTTCATCATTTTAGTTATGCGTGTGTCCCTTTTGAGGATACGTAAGGCATAATCCGCCATGTGGGCCAAAGTTCCAGTTCTCAAATCTGCGGTTGTGCTTGGTTGAGGGGCAGTTTCAGGCAAATCCACGTCACTTGTGTCCCTCGAAAAACCAGAACCCGGCCTTGCCGCGCCACCAATTTCCAGTGGCCCCGGAAAAGCTTCCTCATTAAAAATATAATCATCCCCATCATCCTCCTCGTCCTCCTCCTCCTCTTCGCCCGCTAACTCGTCCTGTACACTGCCCTGGCCAGACAATGGCTGACTGTCATCAAGGCTTTCCTCTTCCTCAGCTGCAGACGCCTGATCCTTTATGTGCGTCAAACTTTGCATCAGCAGACGCATTAGGGGGATGCTCATGCTTATTATGGCGTTGTCTGCACTAACCAGCCGTGTGCATTCCTCAAAACACTGAAGGACTTGACACATGTCTTGAATCTTCGACCACTGCACACCTGACAACTCCATGTCTGCCATCCTACTGCCTGCCCGTGTATGTGTATCCTCCCACAAAAAAATAACAGCCCGCCTCTGTTCGCACAGTCTCTGAAGCATGTGCAGTGTTGAGTTCCACCTTGTTGCAACGTCTATGATTAGGCGATGCTGGGGAAGGTTCAAAGAACGCTGATAGGTCTGCATACGGCTGGAGTGTACGGGCGAACGGCGGATATGTGAGCAAAGTCCACGCACTTTGAGGAGCAGGTCGGATAACCCCGGATAACTTTTCAGGAAGCACTGCACCACCAGGTTTAAGGTGTGAGCCAGGCAAGGAATGTGTTTCAGTTGGGAAAGGGAGATGGCAGCCATGAAATTCCTTCCGTTATCACTCACTACCTTGCCTGCCTCAAGATCTACAGTGCCCAGCCACGACTGCGTTTCTTTCTGCAAGAACTCGGACAGAACTTCCGTGGTGTGTCTGTTGTCACCCAAACACTTCATAGCCAATACAGCCTGCTGACGTTTGCCAGTAGCTGCCCCATAATGGGAGACCTGGTGTGCAACAGTGGCAGCTGCGGATGGAGTGGTTGTGCGACTGCGGTCTGTGGACGAGCTCTCGCTTCTGCAGGAGGACGAAGAGGAGGAGGAGGGGGTGCGAACGGCTACAGCCAACTGTTTCCTAGACCGTGGGCTAGGCAGAACTGTCCCAAACTTGCTGTCCCCTGTGGACCCTGCATCCACCACATTTACCCAGTGTGCCGTGATGGACACGTAACGTCCCTGGCCATGCCTACTGGTCCATGCATCTGTTGTCAGGTGCACCTTTGTGCTCACAGATTGCCTGAGTGCATGGATGATGCGCTCTTTAACATACTGGTGGAGGGCTGGGATGGCTTTTCTGGAAAAAAAGTGTCGACTGGGTAGCTCGTAGCGTGGTACAGCGTAGTCCATCAGGGCTTTGAAAGCTTTGCTTTCAACTAACCGGTAGGGCATCATCTCTAACGAGATTAGTCTAGCTATGTGTGCGTTCAAACCCTGTGTACGCGGATGCGAGGCTAAGTACTTCCTTTTTCTAACCATAGTCTCATGTAGGGTGAGCTGGACTGGAGAGCTGGAGATCGTGGAACTAGCGGGGGTGCCGGTGGACATGGCAGACTGAGAGACGGTGGGAGATGGTATTGTTGCCGCCGGTGCCCTAGATGCAGTGTTTCCTACTACGAAACTGGTGATTCCCTGACCCTGACTGCTTTGGCCTGGCAAAGAAACCTGCACAGATACTGCAGGTGGTGCGGAAAATGGTGGCCCTACACTGCCGGAAGGGATGTTGCGTTGCTGACTAGCTTCATTGGCCGAGGGTGCTACAACCTTAAGGGACGTTTGGTAGTTAGTCCAGGCTTGCAAATGCATGGTGGTTAAATGTCTATGCATGCAACTTGTATTGAGACTTTTCAGATTCTGTCCTCTGCTTAAGGTAGTTGAACATTTTTGACAGATGACTTTGCGCTGATCAATTGGATGTTGTTTAAAAAAATGCCAGACTGCACTCTTTCTAGCATCGGATACCTTTTCCGGCATTGCAGACTGAGCTTTAACCGGATGGCCACGCTGTCCTCCAACAGGTTTTGGCTTTGCCACGCGTTTTGGGCAAGATACGGGCCCGGCAGATGGAACCTGTTGCGATGTTGATGCCTGCTGCGGCCCCTCCTCCTTCGCTTCAGAACTGCTGCCGCCTGCACCCTGTTCCCCCAATGGCTGCCAATCGGGGTCAAGAACTGGGTCATCTATTACCTCTTCTTGTAGCTCGTGTGCAACTTCGTCTGTGTCACCGTGTCGGTCGGTGGTATAGCGTTCGTGATGGGGCAACATAGTCTCATCAGGGTCTGATTCTTGATCATTACCCTGCGAGGGCAATGTTGTGGTCTGAGTCAAAGGACCAGCATAGTAGTCTGGCTGTGGCTGTGCATCAGTGCACTCCATGTCAGATTCAACTTGTAATGGGCATGGACTGTTAACTGCTTCACTTTCTAAGCCAGGGACGGTATGTGTAAAGAGCTCCATGGAGTAACCCGTTGTGTCGCCTGCTGCATTCTTCTCTGTTGTTGTTTTTGCCGAAGAGGACAAGGAAGCGACTTGTCCCTGACCGTGAACATCCACTAACGACGCGCTGCTTTGACATTTACCAGTTTCACGAGAGGAGGCAAAAGAGCTAGAGGCTGAGTCAGCAAGATAAGCCAAAACTTGCTCTTGCTGCTCCGGCTTTAAAAGCGGTTTTCCTAATCCCAGAAAAGGGAGCGTTCGAGGCCTTGTGTAGCCAGACGACGAACCTGGCTCCACAGCTCCAGACTTAGGTGCAATATTTTTTTTCCCACGACCAGCTGATGCTCCACCACTACCACTACCCTCATTACCAGCTGACAATGAACGCCCCCGGCCACGACCTCTTCCACCATACTTCCTCATTGTTTTAAAAACGTAAACAAACTAACGGTATTTGTTGCTGTCACACAAATTACACGGTGAGCTATAACTTCAGTATGATTTAGCTACCCCTTTACAGGTGAGTGAGACCACAACGAAAATCAGGCACAATGTTACACACTCTGTTGTTGGTGGCAACAAATGAGAGAGATGCCACACACGCAGGACTGTCACTGAAGCACAAATGTAAATATTAATCTCCCACTGATTTGATTTTTTTTTTTTTTTAAGGGAGACTTTAGGAAAAAAAAATAATAGAATAAAATGATTTTTTCAGGAAGAATTTAGAAACCAAATAAAATAAAATGATTTTTTCAGGGAGAATTTAGAAAACAAATAAAACAAAAAAAGGCTTTCTATGGCCCACTGAGTGAGAGATGACGCACACAGGAGTCAGGAGTGGCACACAAGCCCAGAGGCCAATATTTATCTCCCACTGATTGATGTAGTGATTTTTTCAGGTAGATTTTGGAACCAAAATCAAGCTAAAAAAATAATAGGCTTTCTATGGCCCACAATTGGAGAGAGAGAGAGAGATGGCACACCCAGGAGTCAAGACTGGCACACAAGCAGAAAGGGCAATATTAATCTCCCACTGATTTGTTTTTTGTTTTTTTTTCAGGGAGACTTTAGGAAAAAAAATAATAGAATAAAATTATTTTTTCAGGAAGAATTTAGAAACCAAATAAAATAAAATGATTTTTTCAGGGAGAATTTAGAAAACAAATAAAACAAAAAAAGGCTTTCTATGGCCCACTGAGTGAGAGATGACGCACACAGGAGTCAGGAGTGGCACACAAGCCCAGAGGCCAATATTTATCTCCCACTGATTGATGTAGTGATTTTTTCAGGTAGATTTTGGAACCCAAATCAAGCTAAAAAAATAATAGGCTTTCTATGGCCCACAATTGGAGAGAGAGAGAGAGAGATGGCACACCCAGGAGTCAAGACTGGCACACAAGCAGAAAGGGCAATATTAATCTCCCACTGATTTTTTTTTTTTTTTTTTTCAGGGAGACTTTAGGAAAAAAAAATAATAGAATAAAATGATTTTTTCAGGAAGAATTTAGAAACCAAATAAAATAAAATGATTTTTTCAGGGAGAATTTAGAAAACAAATAAAACAAAAAAAGGCTTTCTATGGCCCACTGAGTGAGAGATGACGCACACAGGAGTCAGGAGTGGCACACAAGCCCAGAGGCCAATATTTATCTCCCACTGATTGATGTAGTGATTTTTTCAGGTAGATTTTGGAACCCAAATCAAGCTAAAAAAATAATAGGCTTTCTATGGCCCACAATTGGAGAGAGAGAGAGAGATGGCACAGCCAGGAGTCAAGACTGGCACACAAGCAGAAAGGGCAATATTAATCTCCCACTGATTTGTTTTTTTTTTTTTTTCAGGGAGACTTTAGGAAAAAAAATAATAGAATAAAATGATTTTTTCAGGAAGAATTTAGAAACCAAATAAAATAAAATGATTTTTTCAGGGAGAATTTAGAAAACAAATAAAACAAAAAAAGGCTTTCTATGGCCCACTGAGTGAGAGATGACGCACACAGGAGTCAGGAGTGGCACACAAGCCCAGAGGCCAATATTTATCTCCCACTTTTTTTTGTTCCAGGGAAAATTTATAAACCCAATAAAAAAAATAATAAATACGCTTTCTATGGCCCACTATCTGAGAGAGAGAGAGAGAGAGATGGCACGCTTAGGACTGGCACACAAGCCCAAAGGCCAATATTAATCTCCCTTTTTTTTTTAAGGGAGAATTTATAAAACCAAAAAAAAATAAATAAATAGGCTTTCTATGGCCCACTATTTGTGAGAGAGATGGCACGCTCAGGACTGGCACACAAGCCCAGAGGCCAATATTAATCTCCCACTTTTTTTTTTTTTTTTCCAGGGAAAATTTATAAACCCAGTAAAAAAAATAATAAATAGGCTTTCTATGGCCCACTATCTGAGAGAGAGAGATGGCACGCTTAGGACTGGCACACAAGCCCAAAGGCCAATATTAATCTCCCACTGATTGATTTATTGATTTTTTCAGGTAGAATTTAGAACCCAAATAAAGCA